>NW_027040461.1:134451-159451 GCF_034236695.1 Oncorhynchus nerka
GCCCACTACTGTTACTGATGGATAGCCCTGGTTCTGGTCCTGTCAGCCCACTACTGTTACTGATGGATAGTCCTGGTTCTGGTCCTGTCAGCCCACTACCATTACTGATGGATAGCCCTGGTTCTGGTCCTGTCAGCCCACTACTGTTATTGATGGATAGTTCTGGTTCTGGTCCTGTCAGCCCACTACTGTTACTGATGGATAGTCCTGGTTCTGGTCCTGTCAGCCCACTACTGTTATTGATGGATAGTTCTGGTTCTGGTCCTGTCAGCCCACTACTGTTACTGATGGATAGTCCTGGTTCTGGTCCTGTCAGCCCACTACTGTTACTGATGGATAGTTCTGGTTCTGGGCCTGTCAGCCCACTGGTGTTACTGATGGATAGTCCTGGTTCTGGTCCTTCCAGCCCACTACTGTTACTGGTGGATAGTCCTGGTTCTGGTCCTGTCAGCCCACTGCTGTTACTGGTGGATCGTCCTGGTTCTGGTCCTGTCAGCCCACTACTGTTACTGATGGATAGCCCTGGTTCTGGTGCTCCCAGCCAGCCCACTACTGTTACTGATGGATAGTCCTGGTTCTGGTCCTGTCAGCCCACTACTGTTACTGATGGATAGCCCTGGTTCTGGTCCTGTCACCCACTACCATTACTGATGGATAGTCCTGGTTCTGGTCCTGTCAGCCCACTACCATTACTGATGGATAGTCCTGGTTCTGGTCCTGTCAGCCCACTACTGTTACTGATGGATAGCCCTGGTTCTGGTCCTGTCAGCCCACTACTGTTACTGATGGATAGCCCTGGTTCTGGTCCTGTCAGCCCACTACTGTTACTGATGGATAGCCCTGGTTCTGGTCCTGTCAGCCCACTACCATTACTGATGGATAGTCCTGGTTCTGGTCCTGTCAGCCCACTACCATTACTGATGGATAGTCCTGGTTCTGGTCCTGTCAGCCCACTACTGTTACTGATGGATAGCCCTGGTTCTGGTCCTGTCAGCCCACTACTGTTACTGATGGATAGCCCTGGTTCTGGTCCTGTCAGCCCACTACTGTTACTGATGGATAGTTCTGGTTCTGGTCCTTCCAGCCCACTACTGTTATTGATGGATAGTTCTGGTTCTAGTCCTGTCAGCCAGCCATTGTTGCTGCTGATTCCGGGGGGGGGGGGGGGGGCACTGCTAGTTAGAGGACTGACCAGTGGGTATCATTAAGAGGAGAGAGGGCCAGCTAGGGGGAGGCTTTGTTGTGATTGGCCCGGGTGTTAAAGGAGACAGTGGAGGCCGCAAAGCCTTTCACTTTTACCCTCCTGGACTTAGTTGACCTTTCGCTTACAGAGCAGCTGCAGCCTCAAATATTTAATTGAATGGAGTCTTCAGATGTATTTTGGAGAGAGAGCCAAGCGAGAGGCAAAGAGAGAGAGAGAGAGAGAGAGACAGACAGAGAGAGACAGAGAGAGAGACAGAGAGAGAGAGAGAGAGAGAGAGAGAGAGAGAGAGAGAGAGAGAGAGAGAGAGAGAGAGAGAGAGAGATAGCTTGACCTTCAAAGCCTAATTGATAGGCGTTTCATAGAGCCTGTTTGAGCTGTGCGTGGTCCCTGTTGTTCAGCAGACCCTTACAACTCTAGCACAAGTACAAAGTCAAGCGCAGGTAGGGAGGAAGGCGGGCCCCTAGTGGCCCCGGCCAATCAATAACAGCTAGCCCTGCTAACGAGAGCTGCAGTCCCTCTCAGGCTCTCACAGGCGGGTCCCATTAACACAGGCAGGCTGCGACACAAACGGCACCCTAGTCACTTTATAGTGCACTTATTTTGACCAGAGCTCTGGTCTAACGTAGTGCACTATAATAGGAAGCCCACAGACTGCAGTGCAGGCCGAGCAGAGCGGGGTCTAATTCACAGTGCTGCCCGGGCTCATTAAATAGGAGAAATACAAGCCAACAGTTGCATTACTGAGTAGACCACAGAATAACTGATGCCAGGGTTCAGTTGGAGAAACCATGGAGATACACGTACACGATGGTGTGAGGTGATTGATTCATTAGGAGAAGCCTGAGTTAACAAACAGGGATAGATCAAAACAGAATCAGCCCTCGCAGTGTTCCTTCTCTCTCTCCTCTCTCTGTCTCTCTCTCTCCTTCACTCTCTCTCTCCCTCTCTCTCCCTCTCTCTCTTTTCCTCTCTCTCTCTCTCTCTCTCTCCCTCCCTCTCTCCCTCTCTCCCTCTCTCTCTCTCTCTCTCTCTCTCTCTCTCTCTCTCTCTCTCTCTCTCTCCTTCCCTTCTCTCTTCCCTTCTCTCTTCCCTTCTCTCTTCTCTCTCTCTCTCAGCCCAGTCTCACTCCATCTTGCTCCTCTGCGCTCTGTTCCTTACATTTCTCTCCTCCTCATTATTCTACCTCTCAGAATTTACCCAATGAACTTTGATGTTTCCCAAAATTACGCCGTACTGGAGGGGGACCTAAAAACACATGAATGACAATTCAATTTCCTCTTTCCTAAGCGTCTACAAAGCAGGCAGCGGCTTAGCGTCTGTCTCTAAGCCGTGAGGCCGGGCGAGCGGGAGGTGTGGTGGTGACAGGAGCGAGCTGTAAGGGGGAGGAAGCCACGGCCTTATTGTCTTTAAAAGAGATTGAATTAGATCCTTGCTCCTCACCCCCCTCCTCCACTTCCTGTTCCTGTGAAGCCAGAGAGCCAGTAAGGTATCAAGCAGCCTTGGACACACAGAGAGGCTTTCTGAAGGATCATGTATGGAGATCAACAGCTAAGCAGCTCATTTTGTGTACTTATGGGAGCAAGCGATTGAGCCCAGCGGATCACCCCTGAATTCCCCCAGTGGAGAGGATGAAAGGGAGGGAGCGGAGCCCACATCTTAGGCTGTTTCTGCCATTAATGCTGATCTCTAAAATTAAAGATTTATACCACTTGATAAAGCTCACTGCCACAACCAGCCGACCAGGATAAAGAGGGGAGGGAGAGAGTTTGTTTCTTTAAGGCTTTTCTTTCTGTTAAACATCTGAAGAGAAAATTGGAGGAGGGAAAAAAGTGGCTGAACCACTGTTGAACTAATTAGGATGTCCTGAATACGTTTCCCACTGATTGATGTTTAGTTTGAGAAGTGACTGATATTTTCCTGACCAACACTTTGATAGGAAACTAAAGGGATGACCTGCTCTTCAGGACAGGAGTGGATTTAAAGGGATGACCTGCTCTTCAGGACAGGAGTGGATTTAAAGGGATGACCTGCTCTTCAGGACAGGAGTGGATTTAAAGGGATGACCTGCTCTTCAGGTCAGGAGTGGATTTAAAGGGATGACCTGCTCTTCAGGACAGGAGGATTTAAAGGGATGACCTGCTCTTCAGGACAGGAGTGGATTTAAAGGGATGACCTGCTCTTCAGGACAGGAGTGGATTTAAAGGGATGACCTGCTCTTCAGGACAGGAGTGGATTTAAAGGGATGACCTGCTCTTCAGGACAGGAGTGGTTTAAAGGGATGACCTGCTCTTCAGGACAGGAGTGGATTTAAAGGGATGACCTGCTCTTCAGGATAGGAGTGGATTTAAAGGGATGACCTGCTTTTTTAGGACAGGAGTGGATTTAAAGGGATGACCTGATCTTCAGGACAGGAGTGGTTTTAAAGGGATGACCTGTTCTTCAGGACAGGAGTGGATTTAAAGGGATGACCTGCTCTTCAGGACAGGAGTGGATTTAAAGGGATGACCTGCTCTTCAGGACAGGAGTGGATTTAAAGGGATGACCTGCTCTTCAGGACAGGTTGGATTTAAAGGGATGACCTGCTCTTCAGGACAGGCCAGTGGTTTAAAGGGATGACCTGCTCTTCAGGACAGGAGTGGATTTAAAAATGACCTGCTCTTCAGGTCAGGTTGGATTTAAAGGGATGACCTGCTCTTCAGGACAGGAGGGATTTAAAAAGGATGACCTGCTCTTCAGGACAGGAGTGGATTTAAAGGGATGACCTGCTCTTCAGGACAGGAGTGGTTTAAAGGGATGGCCTGGTTCTTCAGGTCAGTGCCAGGGATTTAAAGGGATGACCTGCTCTTCAGGACAGTGCCAGTGGATTTAAACTATGACCTGCTCTTCAGGACTAGGAGGGATTTAAACTATGACCTGCTCTTCAGGTCTAGGAGTGGTTCTTAGAACTATGACCTGCTTCTTCAGGACTAGGCCAGGTTTTAAACTAGTGACCTGCTCTTCAGGTCTAGTGCCAGGTTTTAAACTATGACCTGCTCTTCAGGACTAGGCCAGTGGTTTTAGAACTATGACCAGCTCTTCAGGACTAGGCCAGGTTTTAAACTATGCCTGCTCTTCAGGATAGTACCAGTGGATTTAAACTATGACCTGCTCTTCAGGACTAGGAGTGGATTTAAAGGGATTTTTATTTTTATTTCCCCTTTATTTAACCTGGTAGGCTAGTTCTTAGGACTAGTGCCAGGTTCTTAGGAATAGTGCCAGGTTCTTAGGAAAAGTGCCAGGTTCTTAGAACTAGTGCCAGTTTCTTGGAACTGTAGTGCCATTCTTAGTATTCTATCAGGTTTCCTTGAACTAGATGCCAGGTTCTTAGAACTAGTGCCCAGGTTAAAACACTAGGAAATACTACAGGTTCTTATCCACTGAAAAAAGCCATTCTTGGAATAGTGCTAGGTTCTTAGAACACAATTTAAACTGTTCTTAGGAAAGGATCCCATTCTTTCAGACTAGACCAGGTTCTTAGGAAAGTGCCAGGTTCTTAGAACTCTGAACGTGCCAGGTTCTTAGGAAAAGTGCCAGGTTCTTAGGAAAAGTGCCAGGTTCTTAGAACTCTGGAAGGTTCAAGGACTCATTGCCAGACCACTTGGAACGGACTAGTGTCCCAGGTTCTTAGACCACTAACGGAGAAGGTTCTTATGGCTAGTGCCAGACCACTTATAACTAGTGCCAGGTTCTTATGGCTAGTGCCAGACCTTGGAACTAGTGCCAGGTTCTTAGGACTAGTACCAGGTTCTTAGAACTAGTGCCAGGTTCTTAGGGCTAGTGCCAGGTTCTTAGAACTCCATGTTCTTAGGACTACGCCAAGGTTCTTAGAACCACTCTGGAGTGTAGAAGGTTCTTAGGACTACTGCCAGGTTCTTAGACCTAGTGCCAGGTTCTTAGGGCTCTTTCAGTGACCACTTCTGGAACTAGTGCCATGTTCTTAGGACTAGTGCCTGGAGGTTCTTAGAACTAGGTGTCCTTTTCTTAGGACTCTGCCATTCTTAGAACTAGTGCCATTATTCTTAACCTACTTTTCAATCTTTTTTTTTTTTTTTTTATCAACTTAAAACTCTTGAGTTCTGTCAAGTGTTTTCCCTCCAGGGTTGTCTAATCAGGGTGACATTATTATGCATTTCAAACAAGTAATGGCACACACACAAAACAACCAAAAAAAACATCTAAATTACTCATGAAGCTGTTGCTGTGGGTCTAACGCGAATTGTTTTATTCATATTCTTTCTTCGATGTGTTTCTATCGGAATGGGAGCAGGCTGTACCCAGAGACGTCCTCAGTGCAGACCCCTACGGATCAACGACATGAATCAACATGGTTTTATTAATAACAGCGACCTTGATATTCCACTTTTTTGGGGGGTTTATAACCTGCCAATCAAATACATCTAAGCGCTATACTACATAGTGTGGATATTAGGACAAAGCCTACAGTGTTGGAGAGTGAGGGAGTGGGCGTTGACAAGTGGTCACTTTGAAACGGCCCTCTGACATCGATCAAAGGTTCCATCGGCCAATAGGGTTCAACCAGTGCCCGTTAGTGGTGGTCATCCGGGAGTGGTGGTTGGACATCGACGGGGGGGAGTCTCTCGAGGGGAGTGAAGGGGAGGCGAGATGACACTGTTCTTTGTGTGTGAGAGAGAGAGAGAGGCGATCCTTCAATGTTTAATCAAAGCTAAATCTGGTACATCGTTAGTTTTTCACCGACCACAGCTCTCTCTCTCATCTCTCTCTCTCTCTCTCTCTCTCTCATCTCTCTCTCTCTCTCTCTCTCTCTCTCTCTCTCTCTCTCTCTCTCTCTCTCCCTCTCTCTCTCTCTCATCTCTCTCTCTCTCCTCTCTCTCTCTCTCTCTCTCTATCTCTCTCTCATCTCTCTCTCTGTCTCTCTCTCTCTCCCCTCTCTCTATCTCTCTCTCTCTATCTCTCTCTCTCTCTCTCTATCTCTCTCTCTATCTCCCTCTCTCTCTCTCTCTATCTCTCTCTCATCTCTCTCTCTGTCTCCCTCTCTTTCTCTCTCATTGTACTTCTGATCTCTCTCTCGATAATGTGATCTGTTGCCAAGTCAGATAATGAGACTGTAGATCTCTCTCTTCCCATTAAACTATCTCTCTCTATCTATCTCTCTCATTCACTCTATCTCTCTCTCTGTCTCTCTCTCTCTCTGGATGAGAAGGATCTCTCTCTCATCTCTCTCTGTCTCTCTCTCTCTGCCTTTTATATCTCTCTCTCTCTCCCCCAATCTAACTCAGATCTCTCAATCTCTGTCTCCCTAAAATGTACTTCTAAAAGATCAGAAAGTAATTTAAAAGATCGCATACAGGATACAGTTCAGTTATCCCTAACCAGACTGTAGATGAGCTTGCCCATTAAACCCAGGATAACAGTTCAAACATTCACCTAACAACTCTGATGTGATCTCCTCGGGGCTGGATGAGAAGGAGGAGAGTTCAATCATTCCTAATGCCGACCCAGCACTTTTATAATCCAGTTCACGTTATCCCCCAATTAACACAGACACTTTATACACTTAATAAAATGAGTTGAAAGGCCTTTATCCCCTAACCACGTCCTCGGAGCCGCGTCCTCGGAGCCTTTATCGCGTCCAGCCTTTATAACAGTAACAGTTCACCGTTATCCCTAACCACGTCCTCGGAGCCGCGTCCTCGGGGCCTTTATCCATACAGTAACAGTTCACCGTTATCCCCTAACCACGTCCTCGGAGCCTTTATCGCATACAGTAACAGTTCACCGTTATCCCTAACCGCGTCCTCGGAGCCGCGTCCTCGGGCCGCGTCCTCGGAGCCGCGTCCTCGGAGCCTCCTACAGTAACAGTTCACCGTTATCCCCTTTAACCAGTAACAGTTCACCGTTATCGGAGCCGCGTCCTCGGAGCCGCGTCCTCGGAGCCGCGTCCTCGGAGCCTTTATCGCATACAGTAACAGTTCACCGTTATCCCCTAACCGCGTCCTCGGAGCCGCGTCCTCGGAGCCGCGTCCTCGGAGCCGCGTCCTCGGAGCCGCGTCCTCGGAGCCGCATGCTCGGAGCACGCGCAGACCAGCTGGCCGGACATATTCAATCTCTGCCTATCCCAGTCTGCTGTCCCCACTTGCTTCAAAATGGCCACCGTTGTTCCTGTACCCCAAGAAAGTAAAGGTAACTGAACTAAATGACTATTGCCCCGTAAGCACTGACTTCAGTCATCATTAAGCGCTTTGAGAGGCTAGTAAGGATCATATTATCTCCACCTATGTAATCGTCATCGCACTGCACACTGCCCGATCCCATCTGGACAAGAGGAACACCTATGTAAGAATGCTGTTCATTGACTACAGCTCAGCATTCAACACCATAGTATCCTCCATGCTCATCATTAAGCTCGGGGCCCTGGGTCTGAACCCCGCCCTTTCCAACTGGGTCCTGGACTTCCTGACAGGGCCGCCCCCCCAGGTGGTGGCCAACACAGGGGCCCCACAAGGGTGCGTGCTCAGCCCCCTCCTGTACTCCTTGTTCACCCATGACTGCGTGGCCACCTCCCATGACAAGACAGCCTACAGGGAGGAGGTGAGGGCCCTGGACGGACTGGTGCCAGGAAAATAACCTCTCCGTCAACGCTTTACAAAACGAAGGAGCTGATTGTGGACTTCAGGAGACAGCAGAGGGAGCAGGCCCCTATCCACATCGACAGGAGACAGCAGAGGGAGCAGGCCCCTATCCACATCGACAGGAGACAGCAGAGGGAGCAGGCCCCTATCCACATCAACAGGAGACAGCAGAGGGAGCAGGCCCCTATCCACATCGACGGGACAGGAGACAGCAGAGGGAGCAGGCCCTCTGCACACCACTCGACGACAGGAGACAGCAGAGGGAGCAGGCCCCTATCCACATCGACAGGAGACAGCAGAGGGAGCAGGCCCCTATCCACATCGACAGGACAGGAGACAGCAGAGGGAGCAGGCCCCTATCCACATCGACAGGACAGGAGACAGCAGAGGGAGCAGGCCCCTATCCACATCGACAGGACAGGAGACAGCAGAGGAGCAGGCCCCTATCCACATCAACAGGACAGGAGACAGCAGAGGGAGCAGGCCCCTATCCACATCAACAGGACAGGAGACAGCAGAGGGAGCAGGCCCCTATCCACATCGACAGGACAGGAGACAGCAGAGGGAGCAGGCCCCTATCCACATCAACAGGACAGGAGACAGCAGAGGGAGCAGGCCCCTATCCACATCAACAGGACAGGAGACAGCAGAGGAGGAGACAGGCCCCTATCCACATCAACAGGACAGGAGACAGCAGAGGGAGCAGGCCCTATCCACATAGACAGGAGACAGCAGAGGGAGCAGGCCCTATCCACATCGACAGGAGACAGCAGAGGGAGCAGGCCCTATCCACATAGACAGGAGACAGCAGAGGGAGCAGGCCCCTATCCACATCGACAGGAGACAGCAGAGGGAGCAGGCCCTATCCACATAGACAGGAGACAGCAGAGGGAGCAGGCCCCTATCCACATCGACAGGACAGGAGACAGCAGCAGGGGGAGCAGGCCCCTATCCACATAGACAGGAGACAGCAGAGGGAGCAGGCCCCTATCCACATAGACAGGAGACAGCAGAGGGAGCAGGCCCCTATCCACATCGACAGGACAGGAGACAGCAGAGGGAGCAGGCCCCTATCCACATAGACAGGAGACAGCAGAGGGAGCAGGCCCCTATCCACATCGACAGGAGACAGCAGAGGGAGCAGGCCCCTATCCACATCAACAGGACAGGAGACAGCAGAGGGAGCAGGCCCCTATCCACATCAACAGGACAGGAGACAGCAGAGGGAGCAGGCCCTATCCACACATAGACAGGAGACAGCAGAGGGAGCAGGCCCCTATCCACATCGACAGGAGACAGCAGAGGGAGCAGGCCCCTATCCACATCGACAGGACAGGAGACAGCAGAGGAGCAGGCCCTATCCACATCGACAGGAGACAGCAGAGGGAGCAGGCCCTATCCACATCGACAGGACAGGAGACAGCAGAGGGAGCAGACCCTATCCACATCGACAGGACAGGAGACAGCAGAGGGAGCAGGCCCCTATCCACATCGACAGGACAGGAGACAGCAGAGGGAGCAGGCCCTATCCACATCGACAGGAGACAGCAGAGGGGCAGGCCCCTATCCACATCGACAGGAGACAGCAGAGGGAGCAGGCCCTATCCACATCGACTGGACAGGAGACAGCAGAGGGAGCAGGCCCTATCCACATCGACAGGACAGGAGACAGCAGAGGGAGCAGGCCCCTATCCACATCGATAGGACAGGAGACAGCAGAGGGAGCAGGCCCTATCCACATCGACAGGAGACAGCAGAGGGAACAGGCCCCTATCCACATCGACAGGACAGGAGACAGCAGAGGGAGCAGGCCCCTATCCACATCGACAGGAGACAGCAGAGGGAGCAGGCCCCTATCCACATCGACAGGAGACAGCAGAGGGAGCAGGCCCCTATCCACATCGACAGGAGACAGCAGAGGGAGCAGGCCCCTATCCACATCAACAGGACAGGAGACAGCAGAGGGAGCAGGCCCCTATCCACATCGACAGGACAGGAGACAGCAGAGGGAGCAGGCCCCTATCCACATCGATAGGACAGGAGACAGCAGAGGGAGCAGGCCCCTATCCACATCGACAGGAGACAGCAGAGGGAGCAGGCCCCTATCCACATCTACAGGAGACAGCAGAGGGAGCAGGCCCCTATCCACATCAACAGGAGACAGCAGAGGGAGCAGGCCCCTATTCACATCGATAGGACAGGAGACAGCAGAGGGAGCAGGCCCCTATCCAGATCGACAGGAGACAGCAGAGGGAGCAGGCCCCTATCCACATCGACAGGAGAGACAGCAGAGCAGGCCCTATTCACATCGACAGGACAGGAGACAGCAGAGGGAGCAGGCCCCTATTCACATCGACAGGACAGGAGACAGCAGAGGGAGCAGGCCCCTATCCACATCGACAGGAGACAGCAGAGGGAGCAGGCCCCTATTCACATCGACAGGACAGGAGACAGCAGAGGGAGCAGGCCCCTATCCACATCGACAGGACAGGAGACAGCAGAGGGAGCAGGCCCCTATCCACATCGACAGGAGACAGCAGAGGGAGCAGGCCCCTATCCACATCGACAGGACAGGAGACAGCAGAGGGAGCAGGCCCCTATCCACATCGACAGGAGACAGCAGAGGGAGCAGGCCCCTATCCACATCGACAGGACAGGAGACAGCAGAGGGAGCAGGCCCCTATCCACATCGACAGGAGACAGCAGAGGGAGCAGGCCCCTATCCACATCAACAGGACAGGAGACAGCAGAGGGAGCAGGCCCCTATCCACATCGACAGGACAGGAGACAGCAGAGGGAGCAGGCCCCTATCCACATCGACAGGACAGGAGACAGCAGAGGGAGCAGGCCCCTATCCACATCAACAGGACAGGAGACAGAAGAGGGAGCAGGCCCCTATCCACATCAACAGGACAGGAGACAGCAGAGGGAGCAGGCCCCTATCCACATCAACAGGACAGGAGACAGCAGAGGGAGCAGGCCCCTATCCACATCAACAGGACAGGAGACAGCAGAGGGAGCAGGCCCCTATCCACATCGACAGGACAGGAGACAGCAGAGGGAGCAGGCCCCTATCCACATCGACAGGACAGGAGACAGCAGAGGGAGCAGGCCCCTATCCACATCGACAGGACAGGAGACAGCAGAGGGAGCAGGCCCCTATCCACATCGACAGGAGACAGCAGAGGGAGCAGGCCCCTATCCACATCGACAGGAGACAGCAGAGGGAGCAGGCCCCTATCCACATCGACTGGACAGGAGACAGCAGAGGGAGCAGGCCCCTATCCACATCGACAGGACAGGAGACAGCAGAGGGAGCAGGCCCCTATCCACATCGATAGGACAGGAGACAGCAGAGGGAGCAGGCCCCTATCCACATCGATAGGACAGGAGACAGCAGAGGGAACAGGCCCCTATCCACATCGACAGGACAGGAGACAGCAGAGGGAGCAGGCCCCTATCCACATCGACAGGAGACAGCAGAGGGAGCAGGCCCCTATCCACATCGACAGGAGACAGCAGAGGGAGCAGGCCCCTATCCACATCGACAGGAGACAGCAGAGGGAGCAGGCCCCTATCCACATCAACAGGACAGGAGACAGCAGAGGGAGCAGGCCCCTATCCACATCGACAGGACAGGAGACAGCAGAGGGAGCAGGCCCCTATCCACATCGATAGGACAGGAGACAGCAGAGGGAGCAGGCCCCTATCCACATCTACAGGAGACAGCAGAGGGAGCAGGCCCCTATCCACATCAACAGGAGACAGCAGAGGGAGCAGGCCCCTATTCACATCGATAGGACAGGAGACAGCAGAGGGAGCAGGCCCCTATCCAGATCGACAGGAGACAGCAGAGGGAGCAGGCCCCTATCCACATCGACAGGAGACAGCAGAGGGAGCAGGCCCCTATTCACATCGACAGGACAGGAGACAGCAGAGGGAGCAGGCCCCTATTCACATCGACAGGACAGGAGACAGCAGAGGGAGCAGGCCCCTATCCACATCGACAGGAGACAGCAGAGGGAGCAGGCCCCTATTCACATCGACAGGACAGGAGACAGCAGAGGGAGCAGGCCCCTATCCACATCGACAGGACAGGAGACAGCAGAGGGAGCAGGCCCCTATCCACATCGACAGGACAGGAGACAGCAGAGGGAGCAGGCCCCTATCCACATCGACAGGAGACAGCAGAGGGAGCAGGCCCCTATCCACATCGACAGGAGACAGCAGAGGGAGCAGGCCCCTATCCACATCAACAGGACAGGAGACAGCAGAGGGAGCAGGCCCCTATCCACATCGACAGGACAGGAGACAGCAGAGGGAGCAGGCCCCTATCCACATCGACAGGACAGGAGACAGCAGAGGGAGCAGGCCCCTATCCACATCGACAGGACAGGAGACAGAAGAGGGAGCAGGCCCCTATCCACATCAACAGGACAGGAGACAGCAGAGGGAGCAGGCCCCTATCCACATCAACAGGACAGGAGACAGCAGAGGGAGCAGGCCCCTATCCACATCAACAGGACAGGAGACAGCAGAGGGAGCAGGCCCCTATCCACATCGACAGGACAGGAGACAGCAGAGGGAGCAGGCCCCTATCCACATCGACTGGACAGGAGACAGCAGAGGGAGCAGGCCCCTATCCACATCAACAGGACAGGAGACAGCAGAGGGAGCAGGCCCCTATCCACATCAACAGGACAGGAGACAGCAGAGGGAGCAGGCCCCTATTCACATCGACAGGACAGGAGACAGCAGAGGGAGCAGGCCCCTATCCACATCAACAGGACAGGAGACAGCAGAGGGAGCAGGCCCCTATCCACATCGACAGGAGACAGCAGAGGGAGCAGGCCCCTATCCACATCGACTGGACAGGAGACAGCAGAGGGAGCAGGCCCCTATCCACATCGACAGGACAGGAGACAGCAGAGGGAGCAGGCCCCTATCCACATCAACAGGACAGGAGACAGCAGAGGGAGCAGGCCCCTATCCACATCAACAGGACAGGAGACAGCAGAGGGAGCAGGCCCCTATCCACATCAACAGGAGACAGCAGAGGGAGCAGGCCCCTATCCACATCGACAGGAGACAGCAGAGGGAGCAGGCCCCTATCCACATTGACAGGACAGGAGACAGCAGAGGGAGCAGGCCCCTATTCACATCGACAGGACAGGAGACAGCAGAGGGAGCAGGCCCCTATCTACATCGACTGGAGACAGCAGAGGGAGCAGGCCCCTATCCACATCGACAGGATACAGCAGAGGGAGCAGGCCCCTATCCACATCGACAGGACAGGAGACAGCAGAGGGAGCAGGCCCCTATCCACATCGACAGGACAGGAGACAGCAGAGGGAGCAGGCCCCTATCCACATCGACAGGATACAGCAGAGGGAGCAGGCCCCTATCCACATCGACAGGACAGGAGACAGCAGAGGGAGCAGGCCCTATCCACATCAACAGGACAGGAGACAGCAGAGGGAGCAGGCCCCTATCCACATCGACAGGACAGGAGACAGCAGAGAGCAGGCCCCTATCCACATCGACAGGACAGGAGACAGCAGAGGGAGCAGGCCCCTATTCACATCGACAGGACAGGAGACAGCAGAGGGAGCAGGCCCCTATCCACATCAACAGGACAGGAGACAGCAGAGGGAGCAGGCCCCTATCCACATCAACAGGACAGGAGACAGCAGAGGGAGCAGGCCCCTATCCACATCGACAGGACAGGAGACAGTAGAGGGAGCAGGCCCCTATCCACATCGACAGGACAGGAGACAGCAGAGGGAGCAGGCCCCTATCCACATCGACAGGACAGGAGACAGCAGAGGGAGCAGGCCCCTATCCACATCGACAGGACAGGAGACAGCAGAGGGAGCAGGCCCTATCCACATCAACAGGACAGGAGACAGCAGAGGGAGCAGGCCCTATCCACATCGACAGGACAGGAGACAGCAGAGGGAGCAGGCCCCTATCCACATCGACAGGACAGGAGACAGCAGAGGGAGCAGGCCCCTATCCACATCGACAGGACAGGAGACAGCAGAGGGAGCAGGCCCCTATCCACATCAACAGGACAGGAGACAGCAGAGGGAGCAGGCCCCTATCCACATCGATAGGACATGAGACAGCAGAGGGAGCAGGCCCCTATCCACATCGACAGGACAGGAGACAGCAGAGGGAGCAGGCCCCTATCCACATCGATAGGACAGGAGTGGAGAAGGTGAGAAGCTTCAAGTTTCTCAGCGTACACATCAATCTGAAATAGCTTCTATCCAAAGGCCATCAGACTGTTAAATAGCCATCACTAGCCAGCTAGCACCTGGTTACTTAACCCTGCACCTTAGAGGCTGCTGCCCTATGTACAGTGACTTGCGACAGTATTCACCCCTCCTTCAGAGTTATCTTTGGGCTCTTTGTTGTCCTTGAGTTTTGGTGGGCGGCCATCTCTTGGCAGGTTTGTTGTGGTGCCATTTCCTTTCCGTTTTTTATTTAAATAATGGATTTAACGGAGCTCCGTGGGATGTTCAAAGTTTCTGATCTTTTTTTCATAACCCAACACTGATCTATACTTCTCCACAACTTTTTCCCTGACCTGTTCGGCGAGCTCTTTGGTCTTCATGGTGCCACTTGCTTGGTGGTGCCCCTTGCTTAGTGGCGTTGCAGATTCTGGGGCAATTTAAGAACAGGTGTATATATACTGAGATCATGTGACAGATCATGTGACACTTAGATTGAACACAGGTGGAATTAATTTAACAAATTACGTGACTTCTAAAGGCATTTGGTTGCACCAGATCTTATTTAGGGGCCTCGTAGTAAAGGAGGTGAATGCATATGTACGCACCAGTTTTCCATTAAATTATTTTTATTACATCAGTCTCTCCCTACACTACTCTGTCTAGGGCCCATCAGTCTCTCCCTACACTACTCTGTCTAGGGCCCATCAGTCTCTCCCTACACTACTCTGTCTAGGGCCCATCAGTCTCTCCCTACACTACTCTGTCTAGGGCCCATCAGTCTCTCCCTACACTACTCTGTCTAGGGCCCATCAGTCTCTCCCTACACTACTCTGTCTAGGGCCCATCAGTCTCTCCCTACACTACTCTGTCTAGGGCCCATCAGTCTTATTTACACTACTCTGTCTAGGGCCCATCAGTCTCTCCCTACACTACTCTGTCTAGGGCCCATCAGTCTCTCCCTACACTACTCTGTCTAGGGCCCATCAGTCTCTCCCTACACTACTCTTTCTAGGGCCCATCAGTCTCTCCCTACACTACTCTGTCTAGGCACCAGATCTTATTTAGGGGCCTCGTAGTAAAGGAGGTGAATGCATATGTAATTCACCAGTTTTCCATTAAATTATTTTTTATTACATCAGTCTCTCCCTACACTACTCTGTCTAGGGCCCATCAGTCTCTCCCTACACTACTCTGTCTAGGGCCCATCAGTCTCTCCCTACACTACTCTGTCTAGGCACCAGATCTTATTTACCTCGTAGTAAAGGAGGTGAATGCATTTACATACTGTTTTCCATTTTAATTATTTTTATTACATCAGTCTTCCCTACACTACTCTTCTAGGGCCCATCAGTCTCTCCCTACACTACTCTGTCTAGGGCCCATCAGTCTCTCCTACACTACTCTGTCTAGGCACCAGATCTTATTTTAGGGGCCTCGTAGTAAAGGAGGTGAATGCATATGTTTACGCACCAGTTTTCCATTAAATTATTTTTATTACATCAGTCTCTCCCTACATACTCTGTCTAGGGCCCATCAGTCTTTCCATACACTTTACTCTGTCTACCCATCAGTCTCTCCCTACACTACTCTGTCTAGGCACCAGATCTTATTTAGGGGCCTCGTTTAAATGATGTTTAATGCATATGTACGCACCAGTTTTCCATTAAATTATTTTTATCACATGTTTTTTTACCAATGTATTTCATTTCACTTCATAGTATTTTGTTTATGTTTACATGAAATCCAGATAAAAATCCATTTAATTCCAGGTTGTAATGCAACAAAATAGGAAAAATGCCAAGGGGGGGGGGGGGTGAATACTTTCACAGGGCCCTTTACATAGACATGGAATCACTGGTCACTTTAATAATGGACTACTACTCAGTTCACATACTGTTTACATAATGTTTACATACTGTTTACATACTGTTTACATACTGTTTACATACGGTTTACATACGGTTTACATACGGTTTACATAATGTTTACATACTGTTTACATACTGTTTACATACTGTTTACATACTGTTTACATACGGTTTACATACGGTTTACATAATGTTTACATACTGTTTACATACTGTTTACATGATGTTTACATACTGTTTACATACTGTTTACATACTGTTTACATGATGTTTACATACTGTTTACATGATGTTTACATACTGTTTACATACTGTTTACATACTGTTTACATACTGTTTACATAATGTTTACATACTGTTTACATACTGTTTACATACGGTTTACATACGGTTTACATAATGTTTACATACTGTTTACATACTGTTTACATGATGTTTACATACTGTTTACATACTGTTTACATACTGTTTACATACAGTTTACATACGGTTTACATAATGTTTACATACTGTTTACATACTGTTTACATACTGTTTACATACGGTTTACATACGGTTTACATAATGTTTACATACTGTTTACATACTGTTTACATGATGTTTACATACTGTTTACATACTGTTTACATACTGTTTACATGATGTTTACATACTGTTTACATGATGTTTACATACTGTTTACATACTGTTTACATACTGTTTACATAATGTTTACATACTGTTTACATACTGTTTACATACGGTTTACATACGGTTTACATAATGTTTACATACTGTTTACATACTGTTTACATGATGTTTACATACTGTTTACATACTGTTTACATACTGTTTACATGATGTTTACATACTGTTTACATACTGTTTACATGATGTTTACATACTGTTTACATACTGTTTACATACTGTTTACATGATGTTTACATACTGTTTACATACTGTTTACATACTGTTTACATGATGTTTACATACTGTTTACATACTGTTTACATGATGTTTACATACTGTTTACATACTGTTTAGATACTGTTTACATGATGTTTACATACTGTTTACATACTGTTTACATACTGTTTACATGATGTTTACATACTGTTTACATACTGTTTACATACTGTTTACATGATGTTTACATACTGTTTACATACTGTTTACATGATGTTTACATACTGTTTACATACTGTTTACATGATGTTTACATACTGTTTACATACTGTTTAGATACTGTTTACATACTGTTTACATACTGTTTACATACTGTTTACATACTGTTTACATGATGTTTACATACTGTTTACATACTGTTTAGATACTGTTTACATACTGTTTACATACTGTTTACATACTGTTTACATGATGTTTACATACTGTTTACATACTGTTTACATACTGTTTACATGATGTTTACATACTGTTTACATGATGTTTACATACTGTTTACATACTGTTTACATACTGTTTACATGATGTTTACATACTGTTTACATGATGTTTACATACTGTTTACATACTGTTTACATGATGTTTACATACTGTTTACATACTGTTTACATGATGTTTACATACTGTTTACATGATGTTTACATACTGTTTACATGATGTTTACATACTGTTTACATACTGTTTACATACTGTTTACATGATGTTTACATACTGTTTACATACTGTTTACATGATGTTTACATACTGTTTACATACTGTTTAGATACTGTTTACATGATGTTTACATACTGTTTACATACTGTTTACATACTGTTTACATGATGTTTACATACTGTTTACATACTGTTTACATACTGTTTACATGATGTTTACATACTGTTTACATACTGTTTACATGATGTTTACATACTGTTTACATACTGTTTACATACTGTTTACATGATGTTTACATACTGTTTACATACTGTTTAGATACTGTTTACATACTGTTTACATACTGTTTACATGATGTTTACATACTGTTTACATACTGTTTACATACTGTTTACATACTGTTTAGATACTGTTTACATACTGTTTACATACTGTTTACATACTGTTTAGATACTGTTTACATGATGTTTACATACTGTTTACATACTGTTTACATACTGTTTACATGATGTTTACATACTGTTTACATACTGTTTACATGATGTTTACATACTGTTTACATACTGTTTACATACTGTTTACATGATGTTTACATACTGTTTACATACTGTTTACATACTGTTTACATGATGTTTACATACTGTTTACATACTGTTTACATGATGTTTACATACTGTTTACATACTGTTTAGATACTGTTTACATGATGTTTACATACTGTTTACATACTGTTTACATACTGTTTACATGATGTTTACATACTGTTTACATACTGTTTACATAATGTTTACATACTGTTTACATACTGTTTACATGATGTTTACATACTGTTTACATACTGTTTACATGATGTTTACATACTGTTTACATACTGTTTAGATACTGTTTACTACTGCACTTACATACTGTTTACAACATTTTTACATACTGTTTACATGATGTTTACATACTGTTTAGCATTTAGTTTAGATACTGTTTACTGTACTGTTTACATACTGTTTACATACTGTTTACATGATGTTTACATACTGTTTACATACTGTTTACATACATACTGTTTACATGATGTTTACATACTGTTTACATGATGTTTACATACTGTTTACATTTGTTTACATACTGTTTACATGATGTTTACATACTGTTTACATGATGTTTACATACTGTTTACACTGTTTACATGATGTTTACATACTGTTTACATACTGTTTTGATGTTTAGATACTACTGATGTTTAGCATACTGAACATGATTTTACATACTACTGTACTGTTTACATACTGTTTACATGATGTTTACATACTGTTTACATACTGTTTACCATGATGTTTAATCATTTAGTTTACATACTACTTAGATACTGTTTACATGATGTTTACATACTTTTTACATACTGTTTACATACTGTTTACCAGGAACACAAGCATTTACATACTGTTTACATACTGTTTACTATGATGGAACACAAGCATACTTAGTTTACATACTGTTTACATGATGTTTACTGCTGCACTGTTTACATACTTTAGTTTACATACTGTTTACATGAACACAAGATTAGTTAGTTTCATACTACTGTTTACATACTGTTTAGATACTGTTTACATACTGTTTAGATACTGTTTACTGATGTTTACATACTGTTTACATATTTTTACATACTGTTTACATACTGTTTAGATACTGTTTACATACTGTTTACATACTGTTTACATACTGTTTTAGATACTGTTTACATGATGTTTACATACTGTTTAGATACTGTTTACATACTGTTTACATGATGTTTACATACTGTTTACATACTGTTTACATGATGTTTACATTGTTTACATACTGTTTACATACGGTTTAGCCAGGAACACAATAATTACATTGTTTACATACTGTTTACATGATGTTTACATACTGTTTACATACTGTTTACAGACTGTTTACATACTGTTTACAGACTGTTTACATACATTTACAGACTGTTTACTGATGTTTACATAATGTTTACAAGTTTACATAGTTAGATACTACTGCACTGTAGGAGCCAGGAACACAAGCATTTAGTTAGATACTAATGTACTGTAGGAGCCAGGAACACCAGCATTTAGTTAGATACTACTGCACTGTAGGAGCCAGGAACACAAGCATTTAGTTAGATACTACTGCACTGTAGGAGCCAGGAACACAATCATTTAGTTAGATACTACTGCACTGTTGGAGCCAGGAACACAAGCATTTAGTTAGATACTACTGTACTGTTGGAGCCAGGAACACAAGCATTTAGTTAGATACTACTGCACTGTTGGAGCCAGGAACACAATCATTTAGTTAGATACTACTGCACTGTTGGAGCCAGGAACACAAGCATTTAGTTAGATACTACTGAACTGTTGGAGCTAGGAACACAAGCATTTAGTTAGATACTACTGTACTGTTGGAGCTAGGAACACAAGCATTTAGTTAGATACTACTGTACTGTTGGAGCCAGGAACACAAGCATTTAGTTAGATACTACTGTACTGTTGGAGCCAGGAACACAAGCATTTAGTTAGATACTACTGAACTGTTGGAGCCAGGAACACAAGCATTTAGTTAGATACTACTGTACTGTTGGAGCCAGGAACACAAGCATTTAGTTAGATACTACTGCACTATAGGAGCTAGGAACACAAGCATTTAGTTAGATACTACTGTACTGTTGGAGCCAGGAACACAAGCATTTAGTTAGATACTACTGAACTGTTGGAGCCAGGAACACAAGCATTTAGTTAGATACTACTGAACTGTTGGAGCCAGGAACACAAGCATTTAGTTAGATACTACTGTACTGTTGGAGCCAGGAACACAAGCATTTAGTTAGATACTACTGCACTATAGGAGCTAGGAATACAAGCATTTAGTTAGATACTACTGCACTGTAGGAGCTAGGAACACAAGTATTTAGTTAGATACTACTGAACTGTTGGAGCCAGGAACACTAGCATTTGGTTAGATACTACTGTACTGATGGAGCAAGAAACACAAGCATTTAGTTAGATACTACTGCACTATAGGAGCTAGGAACACAAGCATTTAGTTAGATATTACCATTGGAGCTAGTAACACAAGTATTTAGTTAGATACTACTGTACTGTTGGAGCCAGGAACACAAGCATTTAGTTAGATACTACTGAACTGTTGGAGCCAGGAACACAAGCATTTAGTTAGATACTACTGAACTGTTGGAGCTAGGAACACAAGTATTTAGTTAGATACTACTGCACTGTTGGAGCCAGGAACACAAGCATTTAGTTAGATACTACTGCACTGTTGGAGCCAGGAACACAAGCATTTAGTTAGATATTACTGCACTATAGGAGCCAGGAACACAAGCATTTAGTTAGATACTACTGCACTATAGGAGCCAGGAACACAAGCATTTAGTTAGATACTACTGCACTATAGGAGCTAGGAACACAAGCATTTAGTTAGATACTACTGCACTGTAGGAGCTAGGAACACAAGTATTTAGTTAGATACTACTGAACTGTTGGAGCCAGGAACACAAGCATTTAGTTAGATATTACCATTGGAGCTAGTAACACAAGCATTTAGTTAGATACTACTGTACTGTTGGAGCCAGGAACACAAGCATTTAGTTAGATACTACTGTACTGTTGGAGCCAGGAACACAAGTATTTAGTTAGATACTACTGAACTGTTGGAGCCAGGAACACAAGCATTTAGTTAGATACTACTGTACTGTTGGAGCCAGGAACACAAGCATTTAGTTAGATACTACTGAACTGTTGGAGCCAGGAACACAAGCATTTCACTACACCCGCAATAACATTGGCTAAATATGTGTATGTGACCAATAACATTTAATTTCATTTGATTGATATCTGACATGGTACAGGTCTCTTCTTCTTTAAGCCCATAACCTTGTGTGTGAGGTAGTATACTTTTCTTTAGAATTGTTTCAGACTGCCAATAATCACTCTGTGTGATCCTGATTTAGCCCACAGAGCAGTGGAACAACACCTAGCCAACCATCGATGTGGCCAGAACACACACACACACACACACACACACACACACACATTTACACACACATACACACATTTAACGGAACACAAGAAGGTCAAATGCACCCCCCCACGACTCACAGAAACCTTTAGTGTTCTTTTTGCTTGGAACACAAGCATTTAGGGAGCGTGGTCGGGTTGGCGTGGTCGGGTATGAGGTACTGTCTGGCAGGAACACAGAAAAGGTGCCGAACCTTTACCTTCCTGAGCCATAACAGACACACACACACACACACACTACCACTGTTGGACCACACACCACACACACACACACACACTGCACACACAACACAACATTGTGGTTAGATCCATTTTCAAGTTGTTTTAAAGGCCCTTTAGTCTGCTGGTCTCTCTGGGGTTGATCTGTATGATCTGAACAGGCTGTAGTGGACCATGTGAACGATACAGAATATTTCCTTTCTTATTGACTGTGTGTGTTCAACCTTGACCCCTAGGGTTGTAGGTTTGACCCCAGCTGTCTGACCCCTGGCCTGATCTATGACCCCCCCCCCCCCCCCCTCCTGACACTCTACTCTGAGGCTCGATGGGTCTGATCTCTATCATGGCCAAGACGTTGAGAGAAGACAAGCATGCACACACACGCACGCACGTACGCAAACACACATCCCGCCCTTCTGTCTGTCTGTCTGTCTGTCTGTCTGTCTGTCTGTCTGTCTGTCTGTCTGTCTGTCTCCATCTGTCAATCCTTTCTTCACCTCCATCCTCTTCCTCTCCTCGGTCCTCTCTTCCCCTCCCTTTATGTCTTCTTTTTCCAAACTTTTCTCCCCCTCTATCTTCACCTCTCCTCTGTCCTCTCCCAGTAGACTTGCATCAGAGACAGAGAGGTTGAGAGAAAAGAGAAAAGCAGAGCTCCTGTCAGAAGAAACAATCGATCTCAGCTGTCAGTCATTTTCTTTAAACAACTGTTGTTCTCCGGCCGCACCCCGCTGGTCAAGCCAGTTAAGAGTTCTCTATTGTCATTACATGGACACTATCTCTATTGTTATGACATGGACACTATCTCTATTAACTAGACACTATCTCTATTAACTAGACACTATCTCTATTAACTAGACACTATCTCTATTAACTAGACACTATCTCTATTAACTAGACACTATCTCTAATGTTATTACATGGACACTATCTCTATTAACTAGACACTATCTCTATTAACTAGACACTATCTCTATTGTTATTAACTAGACACTATCTCTATTGTTATTAACTAGACACTATCTCTATTGTTATTAACTAGACACTATCTCTATTAACTAGACACTATCTCTATTAACTAGATACTATCTCTATTAACTAGACACTATCTCTATTAACTAGATACTATCTCTATTAACTAGATACTATCTCTATTAACTAGACACTATCTCTATTAACTAGACACTATCTCTATTAACTAGATACTATCTCTATTAACTAGATACTATCTCTATTAACTATACACTATCTCTATTAACTAGATACTATCTCTATTAACTAGATACTATCTCTATTAACTAGATACTATCTCTATTAACTAGACACTATCTCTATTGTTATTAACTAGACACTATCTCTATTAACTAGACACTATCTCTATTAACTAGATACTATCTCTAT
This sequence comes from Oncorhynchus nerka, assembly GCF_034236695.1. Lineage (NCBI taxonomy): Eukaryota > Metazoa > Chordata > Actinopteri > Salmoniformes > Salmonidae > Oncorhynchus > Oncorhynchus nerka. The sequence continues at coordinate 157,687 of NW_027040461.1, forward strand.
TAACTAAACACTATCTCTATTAACTAGACACTATCTCTATTAACTAGACACTATCTCTATTAACTAGACACTATCTCTATTAACTAGACACTATCTCTATTGTTATTAACTAGACACTATCTCTATTAACTAGATGTTGGAGCCAGATCTCTATTAACTAGATACTATCTCTATTAACTAGACACTATCTCTATTAACTAGACACTATCTCTATTAACTAGACACTATCTCTATTGTTATTAACTAGACACTATCTCTATTAACTAGACACTATCTCTATTAACTAGATACTATCTCTATTAACTAAACACTATCTCTATTAACTAGACACTATCTCTATTAACTAGACACTATCTCTATTAACTAGACACTATCTCTATTAACTAGACACTATCTTTAGTTAGATACTATTGTTATTAACTAGACACTATCTCTATTAACTAGATACGATCTCTATTAACTAGATACTATCTCTATTAACTAGACACTATCTCTATTAACTAGACACTATCTCTATTAACTAGACACTATCTCTATTGTTATTAACTAGACACTATCTCTATTAACTAGATACTATCTCTATTAACTAGATACTATCTCTATTAACTAGATACTATCTCTATTAACTAGACACTATCTCTATTAACTAGACACTATCTCTATTGTTATTAACTAGACACTATCTCTATTAACTAGACACTATCTCTATTGTTATTAACTAGACACTATCTCTATTAACTAGACATTGTCTCTATTGTTATTACATGGACACTATCTCTATTGTTATTACATGGACACTATCTCTATTGTTATTACATGGACACTATCTCTATTGTTATTAACTAGATACTATCTCTATTGTTATTAACTAGACACTATCTCTATTAACTAGACACTATCTCTATTAACTAGACACTATCTCTATTGTTATTAACTAGACACTATCTCTATTGTTATTAGATGGACACTATCTCTATTAACTAGACACTATCTCTATTAACTAGACATTGTCTCTATTGTTATTAACTAGACACTATCTCTATTAGCTAGACACTATCTCTATTGTTATTAGATGGACACTATCTCTATTAACTAGACACTATCTCTATTGTTATTAGATGGACACTATCTCTATTAACTAGACACTATCTCTATTGTTATTAACTAGACACTATCTCTATTGTTATTAGATGGACACTATCTCTATTAACTAGACATTGTCTCTATTGTTATTAACTAGACACTATCTCTATTAGCTAGACACTATCTCTATTAACTAGACACTATCTCTATTGTTATTAACTAGACACTATCTCTATTAACTAGACACTATCTCTATTAACTAGACACTATCTCTATTAACTAGACACTATCTCTGTTAACTAGACACTATCTCTATTGTTATTAACTAGACACTATCTCTATCTCTATTAACTAGACACTATCTCTATTAACTAGACACTATCTCTATTGTTATTAACTAGACACTATCTCTATTGTTATTAGATGGACACTATCTCTATTAACTAGACACTATCTCTATTGACTAGACACTATCTCTGTTAACTAGACACCATCTCTATTAACTAGACAATATCTCTATTAACTAGACAATAACATAAAACACATGATCCCTGTTAAATTGTAATCCATTACTACCCAACCCTGAGCATATAATATAGCTCGGTATTAGTATTATTTATTTTATATAGTCTTTTTTGCTCATCTTTATCAAGGGTGGCAATCATTTTGGAGGTGACTGTAC
>NW_027040461.1:161951-174213 GCF_034236695.1 Oncorhynchus nerka
CTATCTCTATTGTTATTAACTAGACACTATCTCTATTGTTATTAACTAGACACTATCTCTATTAACTAGACACTATCTCTATTAACTAGACACTATATCTATTAACTAGACACTATCTCTATTGTTATTACATGGACACTATCTCTATTAACTAGACACTATCTCTATTAACTAGACACTATCTCTATTAACTAGACACTATATCTATTAACTAGACACTATCTCTATTGTTATTAACTAGACACTATCTCTATTAACTAGACACTATCTCTATTAACTAGACACTATCTCTATTGTTATTAACTAGACACTATCTCTATTAACTAGACACTATCTCTATTAACTAGACACTATCTCTATTAACTAGACACTATCTCTATTGTTATTAACTAGATACTATCTCTATTAACTAGACACTATCTCTATTGTTATTAACTAGATACTATCTCTATTAACTAGACACTATCTCTATTAACTAGACACTATCTCTATTAACTAGACACTATCTCTATTAACTAGATACTATCTCTATTAACTAGACACTATCTCTATTAACTAGACACTATCTCTATTAACTAGACACTATCTCTATTAACTAGACACTATCTCTATTGTTATTAACTAGACACTATCTCTATTAACTAGACACTATCTCTATTAACTAGACACTATCTCTATTAACTAGACACTATCTCTATTGTTATTAACTAGACACTATCTCTATTAACTAGACACTATCTCTATTAACTAGACACTATCTCTATTGTTATTAACTAGACACTATCTCTATTGTTATTAACTAGACACTATCTCTATTGTTATTAACTAGACACTATCTCTATTAACTAGATACTATCTCTATTAACTAGATACTATCTCTATTAACTAGATACTATCTCTATTAACTAGACACTATCTCTATTAACTAGACACTATCTCTGTTAACTAGACACTATCTCTATTAACTAGACACTATCTCTGTTAACTAGACACTATCTCTATTAACTAGACACTATCTCTATTGTTATTACATGGACACTATCTCTATTAACTAGACACTATCTCTGTTAACTAGACACTATCTCTATTAACTAGACACTATCTCTATTGTTATTACATGGACACTATCTCTGTTAACTAGACACTATCTCTATTAACTAGACACTATCTCTATTAACTAGACACTATCTCTATTGTTATTACATGGACACTATCTCTATTAACTAGACACTATCTCTATTAACTAGACACTATCTCTATTAACTAGACACTATCTCTATTAACACTAGACACTATCTCTATTAACTAGACACTATCTCTATTAACTAGACAATATCTCTAGTGTTATTACATGGACACTATCTCTATTGTTATTACATGGACACTATCTCTATTGTTATTAACTAGACACTATCTCTATTAACTAGACAATATCTCTATTAACTAGACACTATCTCTATTAACTAGACACTATCTCTATTAACTAGACACTATCTCTATTAACTAGACACTATCTCTATTAACTAGATACTATCTCTATTAACTAGACACTATCTCTATTGTTATTAACTAGACACTATCTCTATTAACTAGATAATATCTCTATTAACTAGATACTATCTCTATTAACTAGACACTATCTCTATTAACTAGACACTATCTCTATTAACTAGACACTATCTCTATTAACTAGACACTATATCTATTAACTAGACACTATCTCTATTAACTAGACACTATCTCTATTAACTAGACACTATCTCTATTAACTAGATACTATCTCTATTAACTAGACACTATCTCTATTAACTAGACACTATCTCTATTGTTATTAACTAGACAATATCTCTATTAACTAGACACTATCTCTATTGTTATTAACTAGACACTATCTCTATTAACTAGATACTATCTCTATTGTTATTAGATGGACACTATCTCTATTAACTAGACACTATCTCTATTGACTATACACTATCTCTGTTAACTAGACACCATCTATATTAACTAGACACTATCTCTATTAACTAGACACTATCTCTATTGTTATTAGATGGGCACTATCTCTATTAACTAGACACTATCTCTGTTAACTAGACACTATCTCTATTGTTATTAACTAGACACTATCTCTATTGTTATTAGATGGACACTCTCTATATTAACTAGACACTATCTCTATTAACTAGACGCTATCTCTATTAACTAGACACTATCTCTATTAACTAGACACTATCTCTATTGTTATTACATGGACACTATCTCTATTGTTATTACATGGACACTATCTCTATTAACTAGACACTATCTCTATTAACTAGACACTATCTCTATTAACTAGACACTATCTCTGTTAACTAGACACTATCTCTATTAACTAGACACTATCTCTATTAACTAGACACTATCTCTGTTAACTAGACACTATCTCTGTTAACTAGACACTATCTCTATTAACTAGACACTATCTCTATTAACTAGACACTATCTCTATTAACTAGACACTATCTCTATTAACTAGACACTATCTCTGTTAACTAGACACTATCTCTATTAACTAGACACTATCTCTATTGTTATTACATGGACACTATCTCTATTGTTATTACATGGACACTATCTCTATTAACTAGACACTATCTCTATTGTTATTAACTAGACACTATCTCTATTGTTATTAACTAGACACTATCTCTATTGTTATTAGATGGACACTATCTCTATTAACTAGACACTATCTCTATTAACTATACACTATCTCTATTGTTATTAACTAGACACTATCTCTATTGTTATTAACTAGACACTATCTCTATTGTTATTAGATGGACACTATCTCTATTGTAAGTCGCTCTGGATAAGAGCGTCTGCTAAATGACTTAAATGTAAATGTAAATGTTATTACATGGACACTATCTCTATTAACTAGACATTGTCTCTATTGTTATTACATGGACACTATCTCTATTGTTATTACATGGACACTATCTCTATTAACTAGACACTATCTCTATTAACTAGACATTGTCTCTATTGTTATTACATGGACACTATCTCTATTAACTAGACACTATCTCTATTAACTAGATACTATCTCTATTAACTACATTTAACATTACATTTAAGTCATTTAGCAGACGCTCTTGTCCAGAGCGACTTACAAATTGGTGCGTTCACCTTAAGACATCCAGTGGAACAGCCACTTTACAATAGTGCATCTAAATCTAGTAAGGGGGGGGGTGAGAAGGATTACTTTATCCTATCCTAGGTATTCCTGAAAGAGGTGGGGTTTCAGGTGTCTCCGGAAGGTGGTGATTGACTCCGCTGTCCTGGCGTCGTGAGGGAGTTTGTTCCACCATTGGGGGGCCAGAGCAGCGAACAGTTTTGACTGGGCTGCGCGGGAACTGTACTTCCTCAGTGGTAGGGAGGCGAGCAGGCCAGAGGTGGATGAACGCAGTGCCCTTGTTTGGGTGTAGGGCCTGATCAGAGCCTGGAGGTACTGAGGTGCCGTTCCCCTCACAGCTCCGTAGGCAAGCACCATGGTCTTGTAGCGGATGCGAGCTTCAACTGGAAGCCAGTGGAGAGAGCGGAGGAGCGGGGTGACGTGAGAGAACTTGGGAAGGTTGAACACCAGACGGGCTGCGGCGTTCTGGATGAGTTGTAGGGGTTTAATGGCACAGGCAGGGAGCCCAGCCAACAGCGAGTTGCATTAATCCAGACGGGAGATGACAAGTGCCTGGATTAGGACCTGCGCCGCTTCCTGTGTGAGGCAGGGTCGTACTCTGCGGATGTTGTAGAGCATGAACCTACAGGAACGGGCCACCGCCTTCATGTTAGTTGAGAACGACAGGGTGTTGTCCAGGATCACGCCAAGGTTCTTAGCGCTCTGGGAGGAGGACACAATGGAGTTGTCAACCGTGATGGCGAGATCATGGAACGGGCAGTCCTTCCCCGGGAGGAAGAGCAGCTCCGTCTTGCCGAGGTTCAGCTTGAGGTGGTGATCCGTCATCCACACTGATATGTCTGCCAGACATGCAGAGATGCGATTCGCCACCTGGTCATCAGAAGGGGGAAAGGAGAAGATTAATTGTGTGTCGTCTGCATAGCAATGATAGGAGAGACCATGTGAGGTTATGACAGAGCCAAGTGACTTGGTGTATAGCGAGAATAGGAGAGGGCCTAGAACAGAGCCCTGGGGACGCCAGTGGTGAGAGCGCGTGGTGAGGAGACGGATTCTCGCCACGCCACCTGGTAGGAGCGACCTGTCAGGTAGGACGCAATCCAAGCGTGGGCCGCGCCGGGAGATGCCCAACTCGGAGAGGGTGGAGAGGAGGATCTGATGGTTCACAGTATCGAAGGCAGCCGATAGGTCTAGAAGGATGAGAGCAGAGGAGAGAGAGTTAGCTTTAGCAGTGCGGAGCGCCTCCATGATACAGAGAAGAGCAGTCTCAGTTGAATGACTAGTCTTGAAACCTGACTGATTTGGATCAAGAAGGTCATTCTGAGAGAGATAGCGGGAGAGCTGGCCAAGGACGGCACGTTCAAGAGTTTTGGAGAGAAAAGAAAGAAGGGATACTGGTCTGTAGTTGTTGACATCGGAGGGATCGAGTGTAGGTTTTTTCAGAAGGGGTGCAACTCTCGCTCTCTTGAAGACGGAAGGGACGTAGCCAGCGGTCAGGGATGAGTTGATGAGCGAGGTGAGGTAAGGGAGAAGGTCTCCGGAAATGGTCTGGAGAAGAGAGGAGGGGATAGGGTCAAGCGGGCAGGTTGTTGGGCGGCCGGCCGTCACAAGACGCAAGATTTCATCTGGAGAGAGGGGAGAAAGAGGTCAGAGCACAGGGTAGAGCAGTGTGAGCAGAACCAGCAGTGTCGTTTGACTTAGCAAACGAGGATCGGATGTCGTCGACCTTCTTTTCAAAATGGTTGACGAAGTCATCTGCAGAGAGGGAGGAGGGGGGGAGGGGGAGGAGGATTCAGGAGGGAGGAGAAGGTGGCAAAGAGCTTCCTAGGGTTAGAGGCAGATGCTTGGAATTTAGAGTGGTAGAAAGTGGCTTTAGCAGCAGAAACAGAAGAGGAAAATGTAGAGAGGAGGGAGTGAAAGGATGCCAGGTCCACAGGGAGGCGAGTTTTCCTCCATTTCCGCTCGGCTGCCCGGAGCCCTGTTCTGTGAGCTCGCAGTGAGTCGTCGAGCCACGGAGCGGGAGGGGAGGACCGAGCCGGCCTGGAGGATAGGGGACATAGAGAGTCAAAGGATGCAGAAAGGGAGGAGAGGAGGGTCGAGGAGGCAGAATCAGGAGATAGGTTGGAGAAGGTTTGAGCAGAGGGAAGAGATGATAGGATGGAAGAGGAGAGAGTAGCGGGGGAGAGAGAGCGAAGGTTGGGACGGCGCGATACCATCCGAGTAGGGGCAGTGTGGGAAGTGTTGGATGAGAGCGAGAGGGAAAAGGATACAAGGTAGTGGTCGGAGACTTGGAGGGAGTTGCAGTGAGGTTAGTGGAAGAACAGCATCTAGTAAAGATGAGGTCGAGCGTATTGCCTGCCTTGTGAGTAGGGGGGGAAGGTGAGAGGGTGAGGTCAAAAGAGGAGAGGAGTGGAAAGAAGGAGGCAGAGAGGAATGAGTCAAAGGTAGACGTGGGGAGGTTAAAGTCGCCCAGAACTGTGAGAGGTGAGCCGTCCTCAGGAAAGGAGCTTATCAAGGCATCAAGCTCATTGATGAACTCTCCGAGGGAACCTGGAGGGCGATAAATGATAAGGATGTTAAGCTTGAAAGGGTTGGTAACTGTGACAGCATGGAATTCAAAGGAGGCGATAGACAGATGGGTAAGGGGAGAAAGAGAGAATGACCACTTGGGAGAGATGAGGATCCCGGTGCCACCACCCCGCTGACCAGAAGCTCTCGGGTGTGCAAGAACACGTGGGCGGACGAAGAGAGAGCAGTAGGAGTAGCAGTGTTATCTGTGGTGATCCATGTTTCCGTCAGTGCCAAGAAGTCGAGGGACTGGAGGGAGGCATTGGCTGAGATGAACTCTGCCTTGTTGGCCACAGATCGGCAGTTCCAGAGGCTACCGGAGACCTGGAACTCCACGTGGGTCGTGCGCGCTGGGACCACCAGATTAGGGTTTGTTTCTATTGTTATTACATGGACACTATCTCTATTAACTAGACATTGTCTCTATTGTTATTACATGGACACTATCTCTATTGTTATTACATGGACACTATATATATTAACTAGACACTATATCTATTAACTAGACACTATCTCTATTAACTAGACACTATCTCTATTAACTAGACTATATCTCTATTGTTATTAACTAGACACTATCTCTATTGTTATTAACTAGACACTATCTCTATTGTTATTAACTAGACACTATCTCTATTAACTAGACACTGTCTCTATTAACTAGACTCTATCTCTATTGTTATTACATGGACACTATCTCTATTGTTATTACATGGACACTATCTCTATTGTTATTACATGGACACTATCTCTATTGTTATTAACTAGACACTATCTCTATTGTTATTAACTAGACACTATCTCTATTAACTAGACACTATCTATATTGTCATTACATGGACACTATCTCTATTGTTATTACATGGACACTATCTCTATTGTTATTACATGGACACTATCTCTATTGTTATTAACTAGACACTATCTCTATTAACTAGACACTATCTCTATTAACTAGACACTATCTCTATTAACTAGACACTATCTCTATTAACTAGACACTATCTATATTAACTAGACACTATCTCTATTAACTAGACACTATCTCTATTAACTAGACACTATCTCTATTAACTAGACACTATCTCTATTAACTAGACACTATCTCTATTAACTAGACACTATCTATATTAACTAGACACTATCTCTATTAACTAGACACTATCTATATTAACTAGACACTATCTCTATTAACTAGACACTATCTCTATTGTTATTAACTAGACACTATCTCTATTGTTATTAACTAGACACTATCTCTATTGTTATTAGATGGACACTATCTATATTAACTAGACACTATCTATATTAACTAGACACTATCTCTATTAACTAGACACTATCTCTATTAACTAGACACTATCTCTATTAACTAGACACTATCTCTATTAACTAGACACTATCTCTATTAACTAGACACTATCTCTATTGTTATTACATGGACACTATCTCTATTAACTAGACACTATCTCTATTAACTAGATACTATCTCTATTAACTAGACACTATCTCTATTGTTATTAACTAGACACTATCTCTATTAACTAAACACTATCTCTATTAACTAGACACTATCTCTATTGTTATTACATGGACACTATCTCTATTAACTAGACACTATCTCTATTAACTAGACACTATCTCTATTAACTAGACACTATCTCTATTAACTAGACACTATCTCTATTGTTATTACATGGACACTATCTCTATTAACTAGACACTATCTCTATTAACTAGACACTATCTCTATTAACTAGACACTATCTCTATTAACTAGATACGATCTCTATTAACTAGACACTATCTATATTAACTAGACACTATCTATATTAACTAGACACTATCTCTATTAACTAGACACTATCTCTATTAACTAGACACTATCTCTATTAACTAGACACTATCTCCATTAACTAGACACTATCTCTATTAACTAGACACTATCTCTATTGTTATTAACTAGACACTATCTCTATTGTTATTAGATGGACACTATCTATATTAACTAGACACTATCTATATTAACTAGACACTATCTCTATTAACTAGACACTATCTCTATTAACTAGACACTATCTCTATTAACTAGACACTATCTATATTGTTATTACATGTGTTACGTTCCCCAGTTTATGTGTTGTAGTTTGTGTTTGTGCATGTGTTTATTTCAGGAAATGGCTTCCGGAAATCCCTTAAGCAGCTGCAGCTGATTGGTCGACTCCAGGGCTAATTGGAGAGCTGACTCCGCCCCCTCGTCAAGACAGCTGTCTCCAATTACCCATTCCATCTGAAGATATATAAATGCCAGTGTTCTGTTCAGGAGAGAGAGCTTTTTGTAGAGAGCTTTTTGGTAGAGAGATTTTCTGAGAGATCTTGCTAGAGATTTTGCTAGAGGTTGATTTTGCTGAGAGTTGGTATATTTTGTGAGTTTGTTGCTCAGATAGAGCTTATTTGATGTCGTTTGTTAGTTTGTTTGAAAATTGTTTAATATTCTGTTTCATTTGTTCCCAGGGGGAGAAGGGAAGGCACCTTTGGGAGTGCTTAGGCAAGAGGCCCGCGGGCATACATATACCCGTAGCATATTCGCTGTCTAGGCACACTAGGTAAGACCTGGGCGGACCACCTTCTGTATTTTGGTTAGGGCACCAGGTGGTGCTAAATTAGGTAAGTAGTGGGTAGGCAGGTAAGATAGGAGAGGGGGGGCTTTGAGATTTACTTTCTTTGCTTTGGTTCCGTCCAGCCCCTTTTCCCCATATTACCGTGTAAAGGAATAAAGTCCTTGTAAACGGTACCACATTCTGCTTGTTGTCATTTTTTTACTCGCACCTACAGTCCATACCTTTTTCGCTTCACAGAGAGTTTAGTTGTAGCAGGGTGTTGCGTTCCTTCTTCATAGAGGCGTGCGTAACACATGGACACTATCTCTATTAACTAGACACTATCTCTATTGTTATTAACTAGACACTATCTCTATTAACTAGACACTATCTCTATTAACTAGACACTATCTCTATTAACTAGACACTATCTCTATTAACTAGACACTATCTCTATTGTTGTTAACTAGACACTATCTCTATTAACTAGACACTATCTCTATTAACTAGACACTATCTCTATTAACTAGACACTATCTCTATTGTTATTACATGGACACTATCTCTATTAACTAGACACTATCTCTATTAACTAGATACTATCTCTATTAACTAGACACTATCTCTATTAACTAGACACTATCTCTATTAACTAGACACTATCTCTATTGTTATTACATGGACACTATCTCTATTGTTATTACATGGACACTATCTCTATTAACTAGACACTATCTCTATTAACTAGACACTATCTCTATTAACTAGACACTATATATATTAACTAGACACTATCTCTATTAACTAGACACTATCTCTATTAACTAGACACTATCTCTATTAACTAGACACTATCTCTATTAACTAGACACTATCTCTATTGTTATTAACTAGACACTATCTCTATTAACTAGACACTATCTCTATTAACTAGACACTATCTCTATTGTTATTAACTAGACACTCTCTATTAACTAGACACTATCTCTATCTCTATTAACTAGACACTATCTCTATTGTTATTAACTAGACACTATCTCTATTAACTAGACACTATCTCTATCTCTATTAACTAGACACTATCTCTATTAACTAGACACTATCTCTATTAACTAGACACTATCTCTATTAACTAAACACTATCTCTATTAACTAAACACTATCTCTATTAACTAGACACTATCTCTATTGTTATTAACTAGACACTATCTCTATTAACTAGACACTATCTCTATTAACTAGACACTATCTCTATTAACTAGACACTATCTATATTGTTATTACATGTGTTACGTTCCCCAGTTTATGTGTTGTAGTTTGTGTTTGTGCATGTGTTTATTTCAGGAAATGGCTTCCGGAAATCCCTTAAGCAGCTGATTGGTCGACTCCAGGGCTAATTGAAGAGCTGACTCCGCCCCCTCGTCAAGACAGCTGTCTCCAATTACCCATTCCATCTGAAGATATATAAATGCCAGTGTTCTGTTCAGGAGAGAGAGCTTTTTGTAGAGAGCTTTTTGGTAGAGAGATTTTCTGAGAGATCTTGCTAGAGATTTTGCTAGAGGTTGATTTTGCTGAGAGTTGGTATATTTTGTGAGTTTGTTGCTCAGATAGAGCTTATTTGATGTCGTTTGTTAGTTTGTTTGAAAATTGTTTAATATTCTGTTTCATTTGTTCCCAGGGGGAGAAGGGAAGGCACCTTGGGAGTGCTTAGGCAGAGGCCCAAGCGGGCATACATATACCCGTAGCATATTCACTGTCTAGGCACACTAGGTAAGACCTGGGCGGACCACCTTCTGTATTTTGGTTAGGGCACCAGGTGGTGCTAAATTAGGTAAGTAGTGGGTAGGCAGGTAAGATAGGAGAGGGGGGGCTTTGAGATTTACTTTCTTTGCTTTGGTTCCGTCCATCCCCTTTTCCCCATATTACCGTGTGAAGGAATAAAGTCCTTGTAAACGGTACCACATTCTGCTTGTTGTCATTTTTTTACTCGCACCTACAGTCCATACCTTTTTCGCTTCACAGAGAGTTTAGTTGTAGCAGGGTGTTGCGTTCCTTCTTCATAGAGGCGTGCGTAACACATGGACACTATCTCTATTAACTAGACACTATCTCTATTGTTATTAACTAGACACTATCTCTATTGTTATTACATGGACACTATCTCTATTAACTAGACACTATCTCTATTAACTAGACACTATCTCTATTAACTAGACACTATCTCTATTGTTATTACATGGACACTATCTCTATTGTTATTACATGGACACTATCTCTATTAACTAGACAGAATCTCTATTAACTAGACAGTGTCTCTATTGTTATTAACTAGAAGCTATCTCTATTAACTAGACACTATCTCTATTAACTAAACACTATCTCTGTTAACTAGACACTATCTCTATTAACTAGACACTATCTCTATTAACTGAACACTATCTCTATTAACTAAACACTATCTCTGTTAACTAGACACTATCTCTATTAACTAGACACTATCTCTATTAACCAGACACTATCTCTATTGTTATTAACTAGACACTATCTCTATTATCTCTATTAACTAGACACTATCTCTATTAACTAGGCACTATCTCTGTTAACTAAACAATATCTCTATTAACGAGACACTATCTCTATTGTTATTAACTAGACACTATCTCTATCTCTATTAACTAGACACTATCTCTATTAACTAGACACTATCTCTATTAACTAAACACTATCTCTATTAACTAGACACTATCTCTATTGTTATTAACTAGACACTATCTCTATTAACTAGACACTATCTCTATTAACTAGACACTATATCTATTAACTAGACACTATCTCTATTAACTAGACACTATCTCTATTGTTATTAGATGGGCACTATCTCTATTAACTAGACAATATCTCTATTAACTAGACACTATCTCTATTAACTAGACACTATCTCTATTAACTAGACACTATCTCTATTGTTATTAACTAGACACTATCTCTATTAACTAGATACTATCTCTATCTCTATTAACTAGACACTATCTCTATTAACTAGACACTATCTCTATTAACTAGACACTATCTCTATTAACTAGACACTATCTCTATTAACTAGACACTATCTCTATTAACTAGATACTATCTCTATTAACTAAACAATAGCTCTATTAACTAGACACTATCTCTATTAACTAGACACTATCTCTATTAACTAGACACTATCTCTATTAACTAGACACTATCTCTATTAACCAGACACTATCTCTATTAACCAGACACTATCTCTATTAACTAGACACTATCTCTATTAACCAGACACTATCTCTATTAACCAGACACTATCTCTATTAACTAGACACTATCTCTATTAACTAGACACTATCTCTATTAACTAGACACTATCTCTATTGTTATTAGATGGACACTATCTCTATTAACTAGACACTATCTCTATTAACTAGACACTATCTCAATTAACTAGACACTATCTCTATTAACTAGGTACTATCTCTATTAACTAGACACTATCTCTATTAACTAGACACTATCTCTATTAACTAGACACTATCTCTATTAACTAGATACTATCTCTATTAACTAGACACTATCTCTATTAACTAGACACTATCTCTATTAACTAGACACTATCTCTATTAACTAGACACTATCTATATTGTTATTAACTAGACACTATCTCTATTAACTAGACACTATCTCTATTAACTAGACACTATCTCTATTAACTAGACACTATCTCTGTTAACTAGACACTATCTCTATTAACTAGACACTATCTCTATTGTTATTAACTAAACACTATCTCTATTAACTAGACACTATCTCTATTAACTAGACACTATCTCTATTAACTAGACACTATCTCTATTAACTAGACACTATCTCTATTAACTAGACACTATCTCTA
>NW_027040461.1:174713-187213 GCF_034236695.1 Oncorhynchus nerka
TCCTCTACCCCTCTAACACTATACCCTTGTTAGTATCCTCCTTCTCAGTCCTCTACCCCTCTAACACTATACCCCGTTAGTATCCCCTCAGTCCTCTACCCTCTTCCTGTTAGTACCCCTTCTCAGTCCTCTACCCCTCTAACACTATACCCTGTTAGTATCCCCTTCTCAGTCCTCTACCCCTCTACCCCCTGTTAGTACCCCCTCAGTCCTCTACCCTCTACACCCTGTTAGTATCCCCTCAGTCCTCTACCCTTCTAACACTATACCCTATTAGTACCCCCTCAGTCCCCTACCCTCTAACACTATACCCTGTTAGTATCCCCCCTCAGTCCTCTACCCCTCTAACACTATACCCTGTTAGTATAACCCTTCTCAGTCCTCTACCTCTCTAACACTATACCCTGTTAGTATCCCCTCAGGCCTCTACCCCTCTAACACTATACCCTGTTAGTACCCCTTCTCAGTCCTCTACCCCTCTACACCCTGTTAGTATCCCGTTCTCAGTCCCCTACCCTCTAACACTATACCCTGTTAGTACCCCCTTCTCAGTCCTCTACCCTCTAACACTATACCCTGTTAGTATCCCCTCAGTCCCCTACCCCCTAACACTATACCCTGTTAGTACCCCCTTCTCAGTCCTCTTCTACCCCTCTAACACTATACCCTGTTAGTACCCCTCAGTCCTCTACCCCTCTAACACTATACCCTGTTAGTATCCCCTTCTCAGTCCTCTACCCCTCTAACACTATACCCTGTTAGTACCCCTCAGTCCTCTACCCCTCTAACACTATACCCTGTTAGTATCCCCTTCTCAGTCCTCTACCCCTCTAACACTATACCCTGTTAGTACCCCCTCAGTCCTCTACCCCTCTAACACTATACCCTGTTAGTATCCCCTTCTCAGTCCTCTACCCCTCTAACACTATACCCTGTTAGTACCCCCTCAGTCCTCTACCCCTCTAACACTATACCCCTGTTAGTATCCCTTCTCAGTCCCCTACCCCTCTAACACTATACCCTGTTAGTATCCCCTTCTCAGTCCTCTACCCCTCTAACACTATACCCTGTTAGTACTCAGTCCTCTACCCCTCTACACCCTGTTAGTACCCCCTCAGTCCTCTACCCCTCTAACACTATACCCTGTTAGTATCCCCTCAGTCCCTCTACCCCTCTAACACTATACCCTGTTAGTATCCCCTTCTCAGTCCTCTACCCTCTAACACTATACCCTGTTAGTATCCCTCAGTCCTCTACCCCTCTACATCCTGTTAGTACCCCCTCAGTCCTCTACCCCCCTACACCTGTTAGTACCCCCCTCAGTCCCCTACCCCTCTAACACTATACCCTGTTAGTATCCCTTCTCAATATTAGACTGCAATTAAAACCTGTAAATTTATATCTTGCTGTGCTCATTTCTAAAGTGCTCAAGTAAAGTGGAAAGTTTGGAGACAGTTGCCAATGTGACAGACGGGCAGCTCCATGACCCGGAAACAGTGCAAACTCAGCTAGAACGGGAAATCAATCTCCTAAAAAAAATACAACTGAATAAGTTGAAAATCATCCCTGTAAATTCAATGTCACAGGACTTGAAACCGTGTAGAACCAAGTCACCCGACTGCCTCCACGATCAATCTCTTTTCAATGAATTATTTGGGCGGAAGAAGCTGGGTCCCATGCCGCGGAATAAACATTACACACCGCATGGGTCCTCTCTCCCCACAACGGATCTCACCGTATGATTGTACAAATCCACTGTTTTTGAAGTCGAATGGCAAATTGTTTGCCTCGCTGGCTCAATATTCAGGTATTCCCCACCAGCCGTTCCCTCCCTCCCCCAGAAGACAATAATGAATCCCTCCTCCCTCCATGGAAACACTACTACTATTATTATTATTGCGGAGAACCCTGGGTGGGTCCCTCCTCCCCACCATGACCCCTTGGCTGTGATGCTGCCCTCAGCATAAGACAATAATGAAGCCCTCCTCCATGGAAACACTACTATTTATTATTATTCCCCGAACATTTTGACTTTGTTAATATTATGTCCTACGCCAGGACATTTAGACACCATGATAACACCACGCCGCCAATGCACAACGGACAATATGTTGACTGTCATACAGCTTGTGGGACAACAGCGTTGGAAGGGGGTGGCGGGGAGGAGGAGGGAAAGGGGTGGCGGGGAGGAGGAGGAAGGGGTGGGCTGGCGGGGAGGAGGAGGGAAGGGGGTGCCCCGGGGAGGAGGAGAAGATGATGGTCCGGGGAGGAGGATCGATGATGAGGAGGAGGAGGGAAGAAGGATGGGGAGGAGGAAAGGGGTGGTGGGGATGAGGAGGGAAGGGGTGGCAGAGGAGGAGGAAGGGGTGGCCCCGGGGAGGAGGAGAAAAGGACCCTTTCCTGATGGAAGGGGTATGGGGGAGGAGGAGGGAAGGGGTGGCGCCGGAGGAGGAGATGAAGGGGTGGGCGGGAGGAGGAGGAGGAAAGGGGTGGCGGGGAGGAGGAGGGAAGGGTGGGTGGGGAGGATGATGGAAGGGAAGGGGTGGTAGGGAGGATGAGGAAAAGGGTGGTGGGGAGGAAGGAGGAAGGGGTGGCGGGAAGGAGGAAAGAGGGAAGGGGTGGCGACATGGAGGAAGAGGACGAGGGAAGGATGGTGGCGGGGAAGGAGGAGATGGATGATGGGTGGCGGGAGAGGATGGAAGGGGTGGCAGGGAGCAGGAGGGAGGGGGGGTGGCGAGGAGGAGGAGGAGGAAGGTGGCGGGGAGGAGGAGGGAAGGGGTGGCGGGGAGGAGCAGGAGGAGGAGGAGGGAAGGGGTGGTGGGGTGAAGGAGGAGGAGGGAAGAGGGAGGAGGGATGATGAAAAAGGTGGCGGGAGGGGAGGAGGGAGGGAAGGGGTGGCGAGGAGGAGGGGAGGGGTGGGCAAGGGAGGAGGGAGGGGGGATGATGGGGAGGAGGAGGGAAGGAAAACGGCGGGGAGGAGGAGGAAGGGAAGAGGAAGAGGTGGGGAGGAGGGAAGGGGTGGCGGGAAGGAGGAGGAGGAAGGTGGCGGGAGGAGGAGGGAAGGGGGTGGCGAGGAGGGGAGGGAAGGAGGGAAGGCGGGGGGAGGAGGAGGGAAGGGGTGGCGATGGAGGGGAGGAGGAGGGAAGGGGTGGCGGGGAGGAGGAGGAGGAAGGGGTGGCGGGGAGGGGAAGAGGTGGGGAGGAGGAGAAGGGGTGGCGGGGAGGAAGAGGAGGGAAGGGGTGGCGGGAGGAGGAGGAGGGAAGGGGTGGCGGGGAGGAGGAGGAGGGAAGGGGTGGCGGGGAGGAGGAGGAGAGGAAGGGGGTGGCGGGGAGGAAGAGGGGGAGGGTGAGTGGGAAGGGATGATGAGGAAGAAGGGTGCGGGGAGGAGGAGGAGGGAAGGGGGAAAGGGGTGGCGGGGAGGAGGAGGAGGAAGGAGGAGGATAAGGGCGGGGAGGAGGGGAAGGAGGGAAAAGGATGGGTGGCGAGAGGAAGGGATGGAAGGGGGTGGCGGGGGGAGGAAGGAAGGGGTAAGCCCGGAGGAGGGAAGGGGTGGTGGGGAGGAGGAGGAGGATCCATAGGTGGGCGGGACGAGGAGAAGGAAGGGTGGGGGAGGAGGAGGATGAGGAAGGGGTGGGGAGGAGGAGGAGGAAAGGAAGAGGAGGAGGGAAGGTGGGGAGGAGGGGAGGGGACGAGGAGGATGATGGCGGGGGAGGAGGAAGGATGAGGAAGGGGTGACAAGGAAGAGGAAGGGGTGGCGGGGAGGAAGGAGGAAAGGGAAGGGGTGGGAGGAAGAGATGAGGAAGGGGTTCGGGAGGAGGAGGAGGGAAGGGGTGGTGGGGAGGAGGAGGGAAGGGGTGGAGGAGGAGGATGAGGGAAGAGGTGGGGAGGAGAACGACCAATGGGTGGGTTTCTTGGTGGAGAACGACCAATGGGTGGGTTTCTTATTGGAGAAGGACCAATGGGTGGGTTTATTGGTGGAGAACGACCAATGGGTGGGTTTATTGGTGGAGAACGACCAATGGGTGGGTTTCGACCAATGGGGCGGTTTCTCGATGGAGAAGGACCAATGGGTTTCTTGGTGGAGGAAACGACCAATGGGTGGGTTTATTGGTGGAGAACGACCAATGGGTGGGTTTCTCTGTGGGGACCGTGGGTTTCTTTGTTTCTCATCCATAGTCTTATTAACACCAATGGGTGGGTTTCTTTAGAACATCATTAATAATACAATGGGTGGGTTTATTCAATTACATCATTAATAATACATGTATTTATTCAATTACATCATTAATAATACATGTATTTATTCATTTTAAACAAATGGCAACGTGAGCTATTCTGTCTTGGAATATGAAAGGTCTTAATAGTCCGATTAAATGTTCCAGCTGTCTCGATATCCTGGCAGGAAACCATGTTGATACAGCAACCCTAAACACACCTGCTCCAAAAGGACTCACGTAGAATAGAATTTATAGATATATATATAACAATAATAATAATAGAATAGAATTGAGAACCACTTACACAAACTGGCTGTTATTTCATCAGCCCCAAACAAAACTAAACGTGTTTTCATAATGATACATGAAGGAACTAAAAAAACACCATCTTGGATGAAGGCAAAGACCAAGAATCACTTTCCTTAAATGGAAATCAAATGGACTTTAGTTCAAGACAACTGGGAACCCGGAAAAAAAACTAGACTGGAAAAATACATTTTGAACTTTCATCCAACTCGGAATTGTAGATTGGGAACTCGGGCCTCTTTCTAGAGCTACGACCTGAAGATCACTGATGTCGTAATGATTCCACTTTTTTTTGTCTTGTTCCCAGTTGTTTTGAAAGCAGCATAAATCTAGAGAATGCCAGACTTTGATGACAAAGCTTGATGATAAAATTCAAAAAAGGACCACCGCACCACCTTCCTGCTTTTTATTTTTAATTGAACAGTTATTTAACTAGGCAATTCATTTAAGAACAAATTCTTATTTACAATGACGGCCTACCAAAATGCAAAAGTCCTCCTGCAGGGACGGGAGCCTGGGATAAAATGTTTTCTTTAAATATGATATAAATATAGGACAAAACACACATCAGATCAAGAGAGACAACACAGCACTACATAAAGAGAGACCTAAAGACAACAACAAGCAAGGCAGCAACAAGTGAGCAGAGCACAATAAGTCCACAAATGTCTTGTATGCCACTGCATAAATTGTGTAATATGCCATGGAGATATAAGACTGTAGCTAAGAAAGTAATATTAGGTGTATGCTGAGTAGTAAGCTGTTAGTAGCCCGTGTGCCTCACCCTAATAATTTGGTCTATTTTCTATTCTATTTTCAGCTCTTAATTTCGCCCGCTGTTCTGACTTGATGGTTCACATGTAGCCTATAACCTGTTTTTGAGAAATATAATCATCGAATATTGTAAGAGCTTTCATTGTCTGCTTATTTACCCCCTTTATTTATCCTAAGGTTCTGACTTGGTGTACAGGGAGAACACTGTAAGAACGGCCCTATAACGATACAGGGCGAGACTCAGATGCAGACACGGGAGGCAGATGGTTCGAGTCTCTGATATTTATTATAAAGAAAGGGTGGGCAAGACACAGGTCGTGGACAGGCAAAAGATCATAAACCTGGTCAGAGTCCAGGAGGGACAGAGTGGCAGGCGAGGTCAGGGCAGGCTGAATGGTCAGGCGGGCTCAGTGTCAGGCAGGCTGAAACAGGCGGGCTCAGTGTCAGGGCAGGCTGAATGGTCAGGCGGGCTCAGTGTCAGGGCAGGCTGAATGGTCAGGCGGGCTCAGTGTCAGGGCAGGCTGAATGGTCAGGCGGGCTCAGTGTCAGGGCAAACAGAGATTTGGAAAAAGCAGGACCACGGAAAAACATACTGGTTGACTTGACAAAATATGACGAACTAGCAACAGACAAACAGAGAACACAGGCATAAAGGGGCAGGCCTGGAGGGGGGTGGAGACAAGCACAAAGACAGGTGAAACAGATCAGGGTGTGACAGGCCCATGTTCTGAATTCTGTCGCAGTACATTTTAAAAGTGCTGAACAAATAGTTATATTGACTACGGTCCATCCTAGCTCGCTCATTAAATGTCTTAATCTAATTTACAGATTGCCTCTTATCCGCTTGTCATCCCCTTACGCCATAATTTGTACATCTCCATTGTCAGTAGAAACCAAAGCAAGTCAGCCATATCAACTATGTTTTTATAAAAAGCAGTAAATGAAGCTGAATGAAATGTTTCGCTGCCAGACAAGGCTCCGCTGAGAGCCAGGTGTAGCAGTGGTACGGTGTTGGGACTCCGCTGATATCCAGGTGTAACAGTAGTAAGGTATTGGGACTCCGCTGAGAGCCAGGTGTAGCAGTAGTAAGGTGTTGGGACTCTGCTGATAGCCAGGTGTAGCAGTGGTAAGGTGTTGGGACTCCGCTGAGAGCCAGGTGTAGCAGTGGTAAGGTGTTGGGACTCCGCTGAGAGCCAGGTGTAGCAGTGGTAAGGTGTTGGGACTCCGCTGAGAGCCAGGTGTAGCAGTGGTAAGGTGTTGGGACTCCGCTGATAGCCAGGTTAGTACTCCGCTGAGAGCCAGGTGTAGCAGTGGTAAGGTTTGGGACTCCGCTGAGAGCCAGGTGTAGCAGTGGTAAGGTGTTGGGACTCCGCTGAGAGCCAGGTGTAGCAGTGGTAAGGTGTTGGGACTCAGCTGAGAGCCAGGTGTAGCAGTGGTGTGTTGGGACTCCGCTGAGAGCCAGGTGTAGCAGTGGTAAGGTGTTGGGACTCCGCTGAGAGCCAGGTGTAGCAGTAGTAAGGTGTTGGGACTCCGCTGAGAGCCAGGTGTAGCAGTGGTAAGGTGTTGGGACTCCGCTGAGAGCCAGGTGTAGCAGTGGTAAGGTGTTGGGACAGCTTTATGTAGGTCTTAACAATTTGTGGGCATCGTTTGTCAGCCTTATAGTGCAATTCATGTATTGTTTAGGGCTGTGTAGTGGCTTTGCTGGCATGCATCCCACATTACATTGTCTTTGCCTCACCAAGATTTACATGCTAAAATCGCCACTGGAAAGATCCAATGCTGGAATTTATAAATACATTATCTGGCCTCTTGAAAGGACTAATCTCTATAATATATAAATCACTTTTGGAAAGTTCATATTCTGAGCTAGCCATGAAAAAACCATGATCCACAAATCTGAATAACCTTTAACTGGAACAGAATATGGAAAAATATGACCTTGGCATCCCGTCATCCCACCCACCAGCTTATACATTTTAAGTTTGTTCACAGACGGTATTTAACACCAAGGAAACATTTTACCGTGAAATTGGCTCCCGACTCCCAACTGCTTACGTTGTCCTTTAAACATTGTACCTGAAACCCTATTAAAAAAATACTAAATAAGTCAATATTTGGTCACAAAAAAAAAAAGGTAATGACTGTGTGACGTGTCTGGGTGTGTTGTGATGTCTGGAGACAGATATGTAATGAGAGATCACAGAGCCAGCCTTTAGTTCAGTCTGGGTGTGTTGTGAGATGTCTGGAGACAGATATGTAATGAGAGATCACAGAGCCAGCCTTTAGTTCAGTCTGGGTGTGTTGTGAGATGTCTGGAGACAGATATGTAATGAGAGATCACAGAGCCAGCCTTTAGTTCAGTCTGGGTGTGTTGTGAGATGTCTGGAGACAGATATGTAATGAGAGATCACAGAGCACCACAGCCTTTAGTTCAGTCTGGGTGTGTTGTGAGATGTCTGGAGACAGATATGTAATGAGAGATCACAGAGCACCACAGCCTTTAGTTCAGTCTGGGTGTGTTGTGATGTCTGGAGACAGATATGTAATGAGAGATCACAGAGCCAGCCTTTAGTTCAGTCTGGGTGTGTTCAGATGTCTGGAGACAGATATGTAATGAGAGATCACAGAGCACCACGGCCTTTAGTTCAGTCTGGGTGTGTTGTGATGTCTGGAGACAGATATGTAATGAGAGATCACAGAGCCTTTAGTTCAGTCTGGGTGTGTTGTGATGTCTGGAGACAGATATGTAATGAGAGATCACAGAGCACCACGGCCTTTAGTTCAGTCTGGGTGTGTTGTGATGTCTGGAGACAGATATGTAATGAGAGATCACAGAGCACCACGGCCTTTAGTTCAGTCTGGGTGTGTTGTGAGATGTCTGGAGACAGATATGTAATGAGAGATCACAGAGCCTTTAGTTCAGTCTGGGTGTGTTGTGATGTCTGGAGACAGATATGTAATGAGAGATCACAGAGCACCACGGCCTTTAGTTCAGTCTGGGTGTGTTGTGATGTCTGGAGACAGATATGTAATGAGAGATCACAGAGCACCACAGCCTTTAGTTCAGTCTGGGTGTGTTGTGAGATGTCTGGAGACAGATATGTAATGAGAGATCACAGAGCACCACAGCCTTTAGTTCAGGCTTTGTCATGGAAGGAAAGTATGACCAACAAATCAATATTAAACCATTTTAAACCAATATAAACCAATATTAAACCAATATAAACCATTTTAAACCAATATAAACCATTTTAAACCAATATAAACCATTTTAAACCAATATAAACCAATATAAACCATTTTAAACCAATATAAACCAATATAAACCAATATAAACCAATATAAACCATTTTAAACCAATATAAACCAATATAAACCATTTTAAACCAATATAAACCAATATAAACCATTTTAAACCAATATAAACCAATATTAAACCAATTTTAAACCAATATAAACCAATATAAACCAATATTAAACCAATATTAAACCAATACAAACCAATTTTAAACCAAATTTAAACCAAAACTAAAGTATTTGATTTACCTTAATTTACACATATTTCCTTCCTTATAAATAAAGTGTTGGTTGGTTGTATTCAACCCAGCGTCGGCCGGGTTTGGACGGGGTAGGCCGGCATCGTAAATAACAATTTGTTCTTTAACTGACTTGGCCAGTTAAATACAAACTAATACAAATAGAATCCATGATGAATTGAGGCTGTTCTGAGGGGGGGGGCTCAGTGTGTACTCAGGGTGTACTCAGGGGGCTCAGGGGCTAGGGTACTCAGTGTGTTCTGAGGGGGCTCAGTGTGTACTCAGGGTATACTCAGGGTGTTCTGAGGGGGCTCAGTGTGTACTCAGGGTGTACTCAGGGTGTACTCAGGGTATACTCAGGGTGTTCTGAGGGGGGGGCTCAGTGTGTACTCAGGGTGTACTCAGGGTGTACTCAGGGTGTTCTGAGGGGGCTCAGGGTGTACTCAGGGTATACTCAGTGTGTACTCAGTGTGTACTCAGGGTGTACTTAGTGTGTACTCAGGGTGTACTTAGTGTGTACTCAGGGTATACTCAGTGTGTACTCAGGGTATACTCAGGGGGCTCAGTGTGTACTCAGGCTGTTCTGAGGGGGGGGGGCTCAGTGTGTACTCAGGGTGTACTCAGGGTGTACTCAGGGGGCTCAGTGTGTACTCAGGGTATACTCAGGGTACTCAGGGTATAGTCAGTGTGTACTCAGGGTATACTCAGGGTGTACTCAGGGTGTACTCAGTGTGTACTCAGGGTGTACTCAGTGTGTACTCAGGGTATACTCAGGGTGTTCTGAGGGGGGGGGCTCAGTGTGTACTCAGGGTGTACTCAGGGTGTACTCAGGGTATACTCAGTGTGTACTCAGTGTGTACTCAGGGTGTACTCAGGGTGTACTCAGGGGGCTCAGTGTGTACTCAGGGTATACTCAGGGTACTCAGGGTATAGTCAGTGTGTACTCAGGGTATACTCAGGGTGTACTCAGGGTGTACTCAGTGTGTACTCAGGGTGTACTCAGTGTGTACTCAGGGTATACTCAGGGTGTTCTGAGGGGGGGGGGGCTCAGTGTGTACTCAGGGTGTACTCAGGGTGTACTCAGGGTATACTCAGTGTGTACTCAGTGTGTACTCAGGGTGTACTCAGTGTGTACTCAGGGTGTACTCAGTGTGTACTCAGTGTGTACTCAGTGTGTACTCAGTGTGTACTCAGGGTGTACTCAGTGTGTACTCAGGGGGCTCAGTGTGTACTCAGGGTATACTCAGGGTATACTCAGGGTGTACTCAGGGTATACTCAGTGTGTACTCAGGGTGTACTCAGGGTGTACTCAGTGTGTACTCAGTGTGTACTCAGGGTGTACTCAGGGTATACTCAGTGTGTACTCAGGGTATACTCAGTGTGTACTCAGTGTGTACTCAGGGTGTACTCAGTGTGTACTCAGGGTATACTCAGTGTGTACTCAGTGTGTACTCAGGGTGTACTCAGTGTGTACTCAGGGTGTACTCAGGGTGTACTCAGTGTGTACTCAGGGTGTACTCAGTGTGTACTCAGGGTGTACTCAGTGTGTACTCAGGGTGTACTCAGTGTGTACTCAGGGTGTACTTAGTGTGTACTCAGGGTATAGTCAGTGTGTACTCAGGGTGTACTCAGTGTGTACTCAGGGTGTACTTAGTGTGTACTCAGGGTATAGTCAGTGTGTACTCAGTGTGTACTCAGGGTATACTCAGTGTGTACTCAGTGTGTACTCAGGGTGTACTCAGTGTGTACTCAGGGTGTACTTAGTGTGTACTCAGGGTGTACTTAGTGTGTACTCAGGGTATAGTCAGTGTGTACTCAGTGTGTACTCAGTGTGCACTCAGGGTGTACTCAGTGTGTACTCAGGGTGTACTTAGTGTGTACTCAGGGTATAGTCAGTGTGTACTCAGGGTGTACTTAGTGTGTACTCAGTGGTATAGTCAGTGTGTACTCAGTGTGTACTCAGTGTGTACTCAGTGTGTACTCAGTGTACTCAGTGTGTACTCAGGGTGTACTCAGGGTGTACTCAGTGTGTACTCAGTGTGTACTCAGTGTGTACTCAGGGTGTACTCAGGGTATACTCAGTGTGTACTCAGTGTATACTCAGTGTGTACTCAGTGTATATCTGAAATCAAATGTAGGTTAAAGTTTCTTATAAAGGTCAAGGCCCTAATTTACAACACATGTGTATTAGCTACGGTGCTATCTAAAGTAGAATGGTATTACAATGACATTGAAGTTTGTCACAGAGAACGAGGAGTTAGTTTGAGAGGACACTGATGCACAGACAGACATCAAGGTTACAGACCCACTACTGGAACAGACTGGGGCCAGGACTCACATAGTATTGATAGTATGGGACATTTGATCTCATTCAGTCTGCTCTTTTATTTGTCAAAATGAGATAGGGAGAGAGAGAAAGAGAGAGAGAGAGAGAGAGAGAGAGAGAGAGAGAGAGAGGAGAGATAGGGAGAGAGAGAGGAGAGAGAGAGAGAGAGAGAGAGAGAGAGAGAGAGAGAGAGAGAGAGAGAGAGAGAGAGATAGGGAGAGAGAGAAGAGAGAGAAGGAGAGAGAGAGAGAGAGAGAGAGAGAGAGAGAGAGAGAGAGAGAGAGAGAGAGAGAGAGAGAGAGAGAGAGAGAGAGAGACAGAGACACAGAGAGAGAGAGAGAGAGAGAGAGAGAGAAGGAGAGAGAGAGGAGACAGACAGAGAGAGAGGAGACAGACAGATTATGTTAAGAGATCTTGCCACTCTCCCTGTCTCTACAGTGTTTCCACTGTCCAGCTCGCTGTACAGCCAACAGCCGACAGTCGTCCTGTGTTACTGTCTGGCTGCTTGGCTGCCATTCTATCTGGGGCCTATTGATGGGACTTCAGGGCAGAGAGACGGCCCTACCCGCCTACTCCAGCACTTTGTCATCTCATCTGGAGTCAGGCCACCTGTCTGTCTGTCCATATCCAACATGAGACACCCTGCATTTAATCTGTTGAGGAAGGGGGGGGGGGCTGGTGTGGTGTGGTGTGTGTGTGTGTGTGTGTGTGTGTGTGTGTGTGTGTGTGTGTGTGTCCACGCCCCCCTGGAGTCGATGTCCACGCCCCCCAGGCAAAGGTCAAAATTAGGAGGGCGGGAAAAGAGAGACTGGAAAAAGCCGGAGCTGAGACACAAAACACTGGTTGACTTGAACAAACAAGACAAACTGGCAACAGACAAACGGAGAACACAGGTATAAATACACTGGGGATAATGGGTAAGATGGGCGACACCTAGAGGATGGTGGAGACAAGCACAAAGACAGGTGAAACAGATCAGGGTGTGACCTCTGACATGTTACCAAGGTAACCCCATTACCACCAGACAGGAAGGTGTGACCTCTGACATGTTACCAAGGTAACCCCATTACCACCAGACAGGAAGCTGTGACCTCTGAGATGTTACCAACGTAACCCCATTACCAACAGACATGAAGCTGTGACCTCTGACATGTTACCAACGTAACCCCATTACCACCAGACAGGAAGCTGTGACCTCTGACATGTTACCAAGGAAACCCCATTACCAACAGACAGGAAGGTGTGACGTCTGACATGTTACCAACGTAACCCCATTACCACCAGACAGGAAGGTGTGACCTCTGACATGTTACCAAGTGTGACCTCTGACATGTTACCAAG
>NW_027040461.1:192213-247213 GCF_034236695.1 Oncorhynchus nerka
CCTGTCAGCCCACTACTGTTACTGATGGATAGCCCTGGTTCTGGTCCTGTCAGCCCACTACTGTTACTGATGGATAGCCCTGGTTCTGGTCCTGTCAGCCCACTACTGTTACTGATGGATAGCCCTGGTTCTGGTCCTGTCAGCCCACTACAGTTACTGATGGATAGCCCTGGTTCTGGTCCTGTCAGCCCACTACTGTTACTGATGGATAGCCCTGGTTCTGGTCCTGTCAGCCCACTACTGTTACTGATGGATAGTCCTGGTTCTGGTCCTGTCAGCCCACTACCATTACTGATGGATAGCCCTGGTTCTGGTCCTGTCAGCCCACTACTGTTATTGATGGATAGTTCTGGTTCTGGTCCTGTCAGCCCACTACTGTTACTGATGGATAGTCCTGGTTCTGGTCCTGTCAGCCCACTACTGTTATTGATGGATAGTTCTGGTTCTGGTCCTGTCAGCCCACTACTGTTACTGATGGATAGTCCTGGTTCTGGTCCTGTCAGCCCACTACTGTTACTGATGGATAGTTCTGGTTCTGGGCCTGTCAGCCCACTGGTGTTACTGATGGATAGTCCTGGTTCTGGTCCTTCCAGCCCACTACTGTTACTGGTGGATAGTCCTGGTTCTGGTCCTGTCAGCCCACTGCTGTTACTGGTGGATCGTCCTGGTTCTGGTCCTGTCAGCCCACTACTGTTACTGATGGATAGCCCTGGTTCTGGTGCTCCCAGCCAGCCCACTACTGTTACTGATGGATAGTCCTGGTTCTGGTCCTGTCAGCCCACTACTGTTACTGATGGATAGCCCTGGTTCTGGTCCTGTCAGCCCACTACCATTACTGATGGATAGTCCTGGTTCTGGTCCTGTCAGCCCACTACCATTACTGATGGATAGTCCTGGTTCTGGTCCTGTCAGCCCACTACTGTTACTGATGGATAGCCCTGGTTCTGGTCCTGTCAGCCCACTACTGTTACTGATGGATAGCCCTGGTTCTGGTCCTGTCAGCCCACTACTGTTACTGATGGATAGCCCTGGTTCTGGTCCTGTCAGCCCACTACCATTACTGATGGATAGTCCTGGTTCTGGTCCTGTCAGCCCACTACCATTACTGATGGATAGTCCTGGTTCTGGTCCTGTCAGCCCACTACTGTTACTGATGGATAGCCCTGGTTCTGGTCCTGTCAGCCCACTACTGTTACTGATGGATAGCCCTGGTTCTGGTCCTGTCAGCCCACTACTGTTACTGATGGATAGTTCTGGTTCTGGTCCTTCCAGCCCACTACTGTTATTGATGGATAGTTCTGGTTCTAGTCCTGTCAGCCAGCCATTGTTGCTGCTGATTCCGGGGGGCACTGCTAGTTAGAGGACTGACCAGTGGGTATCATTAAGAGGAGAGAGGGCCAGCTAGGGGGAGGCTTTGTTGTGATTGGCCCGGGTGTTAAAGGAGACAGTGGAGGCCGCAAAGCCTTTCACTTTTACCCTCCTGGACTTAGTTGACCTTTCGCTTACAGAGCAGCTGCAGCCTCAAATATTTAATTGAATGGAGTCTTCAGATGTATTTTGGAGAGAGAGCCAAGCGAGAGGCAAAGAGAGAGAGAGAGAGAGAGAGAGACAGACAGAGAGAGACAGAGAGAGAGAGAGAGAGAGAGAGAGAGAGAGAGAGAGAGAGAAAGAGAGAGAGAGAGAGAGAGAGAAAGAGAGAGAGAGAGAGAGAGAGATAGCTTGACCTTCAAAGCCTAATTGATAGGCGTTTCATAGAGCCTGTTTGAGCTGTGCGTGGTCCCTGTTGTTCAGCAGACCCTTACAACTCTAGCACAAGTACAAAGTCAAGCGCAGGTAGGGAGGAAGGCGGGCCCCTAGTGGCCCCGGCCAATCAATAACAGCTAGCCCTGCTAACGAGAGCTGCAGTCCCTCTCAGGCTCTCACAGGCGGGTCCCATTAACACAGGCAGGCTGCGACACAAACGGCACCCTAGTCACTTTATAGTGCACTTATTTTGACCAGAGCTCTGGTCTAACGTAGTGCACTATAATAGGGAAGCCCCACAGACTGCAGTGCAGGCCGAGCAGAGCGGGGTCTAATTCACAGTGCTGCCCGGGCTCATTAAATAGGAGAAATACAAGCCAACAGTTGCATTACTGAGTAGACCACAGAATAACTGATGCCAGGGTTCAGTTGGAGAAACCATGGAGATACACGTACACGATGGTGTGAGGTGATTGATTCATTAGGAGAAGCCTGAGTTAACAAACAGGGATAGATCAAAACAGAATCAGCCCTCGCAGTGTTCCTTCTCTCTCTCCTCTCTCTGTCTCTCTCTCTCCTTCACTCTCTCTCTCCCTCTCTCTCTCTCTCTCTCTCTTCCTCTCTCTCTCTCTCTGTCTCTCCCTCTCTCTCCCTCTCTCCCTCTCTCTCTCTCTCTCTCTCTCTCTCTCTCTCTCTCTCTCTCTCTCTCTTCCCTTCTCTCTTCCCTTCTCTCTTCCCTTCTCTCTTCTCTCTCTCTCTCAGCCCAGTCTCACTCCATCTTGCTCCTCTGCGCTCTGTTCCTTACATTTCTCTCCTCCTCATTATTCTACCTCTCAGAATTTACCCAATGAACTTTGATGTTTCCCAAAATTACGCCGTACTGGAGGGGGACCTAAAAACACATGAATGACAATTCAATTTCCTCTTTCCTAAGCGTCTACAAAGCAGGCAGCGGCTTAGCGTCTGTCTCTAAGCCGTGAGGCCGGGCGAGCGGGAGGTGTGGTGGTGACAGGAGCGAGCTGTAAGGGGGAGGAAGCCACGGCCTTATTGTCTTTAAAAGAGATTGAATTAGATCCTTGCTCCTCACCCCCCTCCTCCACTTCCTGTTCCTGTGAAGCCAGAGAGCCAGTAAGGTATCAAGCAGCCTTGGACACACAGAGAGGCTTTCTGAAGGATCATGTATGGAGATCAACAGCTAAGCAGCTCATTTTGTGTACTTATGGGAGCAAGCGATTGAGCCCAGCGGATCACCCCTGAATTCCCCCAGTGGAGAGGATGAAAGGGAGGGAGCGGAGCCCACATCTTAGGCTGTTTCTGCCATTAATGCTGATCTCTAAAATTAAAGATTTATACCACTTGATAAAGCTCACTGCCACAACCAGCCGACCAGGATAAAGAGGGGAGGGAGAGAGTTTGTTTCTTTAAGGCTTTTCTTTCTGTTAAACATCTGAAGAGAAAATTGGAGGAGGGAAAAAAGTGGCTGAACCACTGTTGAACTAATTAGGATGTCCTGAATACGTTTCCCACTGATTGATGTTTAGTTTGAGAAGTGACTGATATTTTCCTGACCAACACTTTGATAGGAAACTAAAGGGATGACCTGCTCTTCAGGACAGGAGTGGATTTAAAGGGATGACCTGCTCTTCAGGACAGGAGTGGATTTAAAGGGATGACCTGCTCTTCAGGACAGGAGTGGATTTAAAGGGATGACCTGCTCTTCAGGTCAGGAGTGGATTTAAAGGGATGACCTGCTCTTCAGGACAGGAGTGGATTTAAAGGGATGACCTGCTCTTCAGGACAGGAGTGGATTTAAAGGGATGACCTGCTCTTCAGGACAGGAGTGGATTTAAAGGGATGACCTGCTCTTCAGGACAGGAGTGGATTTAAAGGGATGACCTGCTCTTCAGGACAGGAGTGGATTTAAAGGGATGACCTGCTCTTCAGGACAGGAGTGGATTTAAAGGGATGACCTGCTCTTCAGGATAGGAGTGGATTTAAAGGGATGACCTGCTTTTCAGGACAGGAGTGGATTTAAAGGGATGACCTGATCTTCAGGACAGGAGTGGTTTTAAAGGGATGACCTGCTCTTCAGGACAGGAGTGGATTTAAAGGGATGACCTGCTCTTCAGGACAGGAGTGGATTTAAAGGGATGACCTGCTCTTCAGGACAGGAGTGGATTTAAAGGGATGACCTGCTCTTCAGGACAGGAGTGGATTTAAAGGGATGACCTGCTCTTCAGGACAGGAGTGGTTTTAAAGGGATGACCTGCTCTTCAGGACAGGAGTGGTGATTTAAAAGGGATGACCTTTAAAGGGATGACCTGCTCTTCAGGTCAGGAGTGGATTTAAAGGGATGACCTGCTCTTCAGGACAGGAGTGGATTTAAAGGGATGACCTGCTCTTCAGGACAGGAGTGGATTTAAAGGGATGACCTGCTCTTCAGGACAGGAGTGGATTTAAAGGGATGGCCTGCTCTTCAGGTCAGGAGTGGATTTAAAGGGATGACCTGCTCTTCAGGACAGGAGTGGATTTAAAGGGATGACCTGCTCTTCAGGACAGGAGTGGATTTAAAGGGATGACCTGCTCTTCAGGTCAGGAGTGGATTTAAAGGGATGACCTGCTCTTCAGGACAGGAGTGGATTTAAAGGGATGACCTGCTCTTCAGGTCAGGAGTGGATTTAAAGGGATGACCTGCTCTTCAGGACAGGAGTGGATTTAAAGGGATTTTTATTTTTATTTCCCCTTTATTTAACCTGGTAGGCTAGTTCTTAGGACTAGTGCCAGGTTCTTAGGAATAGTGCCAGGTTCTTAGGAAAAGTGCCAGGTTCTTAGAACTAGTGCCAGTTTCTTGGAACTAGTGCCAGGTTCTTAGGGCTAGTTCCAGGTTTCCTTGAACTAGTGCCAGGTTCTTAGAACTAGTGCCAGGTTAATAGGAAAAGCGCCAGGTTCTTAGAACTAGTGCCAGGTTCTTAGGAATAGTGCCAGGTTCTTAGAACTAGTGCCAGGTTCTTAGGAAAATTGCCAGGTTCTTAGAACTAGTGCCAGGTTCTTAGGAAAAGTGCCAGGTTCTTAGAACTAGTGCCAGGTTCTTAGGAAAAGTGCCAGGTTCTTAGGAAAAGTGCCAGGTTCTTAGAACTAGTGCAAGGTTCATAGGACTAGTGCCAGGTTCTTAGGACTAGTGCCAGGTTCTTAGAACTAGTGCAAGGTTCTTATGGCTAGTGCCAGGTTCTTATAACTAGTGCCAGGTTCTTATGGCTAGTGCCAGGTTCTTAGAACTAGTGCCAGGTTCTTAGGACTAGTACCAGGTTCTTAGAACT
The DNA here is from genome assembly GCF_034236695.1 of Oncorhynchus nerka. Lineage (NCBI taxonomy): Eukaryota > Metazoa > Chordata > Actinopteri > Salmoniformes > Salmonidae > Oncorhynchus > Oncorhynchus nerka. The sequence continues at coordinate 197,274 of NW_027040461.1, forward strand.
AGTGCCAGGTTCTTAGGGCTAGTGCCAGGTTCTTAGAACTAGTGCCATGTTCTTAGGACTAGTGCCAGGTTCTTAGAACTAGTGTAAGGTTCTTAGGACTAGTGCCAGGTTCTTAGAACTAGTGCCAGGTTCTTAGGGCTAGTGCCAGCTTCTTAGAACTAGTGCCATGTTCTTAGGACTAGTGCCAGGTTCTTAGAACTAGTGTAAGGTTCTTAGGACTAGTGCCAGGTTCTTAGAACTAGTGCCAGGTTCTTAGGGCTACTTTTCAATCTTTTTTTTTTTTTTTTATCAACTTAAAACTCTTGAGTTCTGTCAAGTGTTTTCCCTCCAGGGTTGTCTAATCAGGGTGACATTATTATGCATTTCAAACAAGTAATGGCACACACACAAAACAACCCCAAAAAAAAAAACATCTAAATTACTCATGAAGCTGTTGCTGTGGGTCTAACGCGAATTGTTTTATTCATATTCTTTCTTCGATGTGTTTCTATCGGAATGGGAGCAGGCTGTACCCAGAGACGTCCTCAGTGCAGACCCCTACGGATCAACGACAACACATGAATCAACATGGTTTTATTAATAACAGCGACCTTGATATTCCACTTTTTTTTGGGGTTTATAACCTGCCAATCAAATACATCTAAGCGCTATACTACATAGTGTGGATATTAGGACAAAGCCTACAGGGTTGGAGAGTGAGGGAGTGGGCGTTGACAAGTGGTCACTTTGAAACGGCCCTCTGACATCGATCAAAGGTTCCATCGGCCAATAGGGTTCAACCAGTGCCCGTTAGTGGTGGTCATCCGGGAGTGGTGGTTGGACATCGACGGGGGGGAGTCTCGAGGGGGAGTGAAGGGGGAGGCGAGATGACACTGTTCTTTGTGTGTGAGAGAGAGAGAGGCGATCCTTCAATGTTTAATCAAAGCTAAATCTGGTACATCGTTAGTTTTTCACCGACCACAGCTCTCTCTCTCATCTCTCTCTCTCTCTCTCTCTCTCTCTCCCCTCTCTCTATCTCTCTCTCTCTCCTCTCTCTATCTCTCTCTCTATCTCTCTCTCTCCCCTCTCTCTATCTCTCTCTCATCTCTCTCTCTGTCTCTCTCTCTCTCCCCTCTCTCTATCTCTCTCTCATCTCTCTCTCTGTCTCTCTCTCTCGCTCCCCTCTCTCTCTCTCTCTCTCTCTCCCCTCTCTCTATCTCTCTCTCATCTCTCTCTCTGTCTCCCTCTCTTTTCTTTTGTACTTCTAAAAGATCAGAACGGCAGGATAATGTGATCTGTTGCCAAGTCAGATAATGAGACTGTAGATGAGCTTGGCCCATTAAACCCAGGATAACGCCTAAAACATTCACCTAACAACTCTGATGTGATCTCTAACGGGGGCTGGATGAGAAGGAGGAGAGAAAACATTCCTAATGCCGACCCAGCACTTTTATAATCCGCTCGAAACACTCGCCCCCAATTAACACAGACACTCAATACACTTAATAAAATGAGTATGAAAGGCCTTTATCCCCTAACCACGTCCTCGGAGCCGCGTCCTCGGAGCCGCGTCCTCGGAGCCTTTATCGCATACAGTAACAGTTCACCGTTATCCCCTAACCACGTCCTCGGAGCCGCGTCCTCGGAGCCGCGTCCTCGGAGCCTTTATCGCATACAGTAACAGTTCACCGTTATCCCCTAACCGCGTCCTCGGAGCCTTTATCGCATACAGTAACAGTTCACCGTTATCCCCTAACCGCGTCCTCGGAGCCTTTATCGCATACAGTAACAGTTCACCGTTATCCCCTAACCACGTCCTCGGAGCCTTTATCGCATACAGTAACAGTTCACCGTTATCCCTAACCGCGTCCTCGGAGCCTTTATCGCATACAGTAACAGTTCACCGTTATCCCCTAACCGCGTCCTCGGAGCCTTTATCGCATACAGTAACAGTTCACCGTTATCCCCTAACCGCGTCCTCGGAGCCTTTATCGCATACAGTAACAGTTCACCGTTATCCCCTAACCGCGTCCTCGGAGCCTTTATCGCATACAGTAACAGTTCACCGTTATCCCTAACCACGCCCTCGGAGCCTTTATCGCATACAGTAACAGTTCACCGTTATCCCTAACCGCGTCCTCGGAGCCTTTATCGCATACAGTAACAGTTCACCGTTATCCCTAACCGCGTCCTCGGAGCCTTTATCGCATACAGTAACAGTTCACCGTTATCCCCTAACCACGTCCTCTGAGCCTTTATCGCATACAGTAACAGTTCACCGTTATCCCCAACCGCGTCCTCGGAGCCTTTATCGCATACAGTAACAGTTCACCGTTATCCCTAACCAGTTCACCGCGTCCTGGAGCCTTTATCGCATACAGTAACAGTTCACCGTTATCCCCTAACCACGTCCTCGGAGCCTTTATCGCATACAGTAACAGTTCACCGTTATCCCCTAACCACGTCCTCGGAGCCTTTATCGCATACAGTAACAGTTCACCGTTATCCCCTAACCACGTCCTCGGAGCCTTTATCGCATACAGTAACAGTTCACCGTTATCCCCTAACCACGTCCTCGGAGCCTTTATCGCATACAGTAACAGTTCACCGTTATCCCCTAACCACGTCCTCGGAGCCTTTATCGCATACAGTAACAGTTCACCGTTATCCCCCTAACCACGCCTCGGAGCCTTTATCGCATACAGTAACAGTTCACCGTTATCCCTAACCACGCCCTCGGAGCCTTTATCGCATACAGTAACAGTTCACCGTTATCCCCTAACCACGTCCTCGGAGCCTTTATCGCATACAGTAACAGTTCACCGTTATCCCCTAACCGCGTCCTCGGAGCCGCGTCCTCGGAGCCGCGTCCTCGGAGCCTTTATCGCATACAGTAACAGTTCACCGTTATCCCCTAACCACGTCCTCGGAGCCGCGTCCTCGGAGCCTTTATCGCATACAGTAACAGTTCACCGTTATCCCCTAACCACGTCCTCGGAGCCTTTATCGCATACAGTAACAGTTCACCGTTATCCCCTAACCGCGTCCTCGGAGCCTTTATCGCATACAGTAACAGTTCACCGTTATCCCCTAACCACGTCCTCGGAGCCTTTATCGCATACAGTAACAGTTCACCGTTATCCCCTAACCGCGTCCTCGGAGCCTTTATCGCATACAGTAACAGTTCACCGTTATCCCCTAACCGCGTCCTCGGAGCCTTTATCGCATACAGTAACAGTTCACCGTTATCCCCTAACCGCGTCTCGGGCCTTTATCGCATACAGTAACAGTTCACCGTTATCCCTAACCGCGTCCTCGGAGCCTTTATCGCATACAGTAACAGTTCACCGTTATCCCCTAACCACGTCCTCGGAGCCTTTATCGCATACAGTAACAGTTCACCGTTATCCCCTAACCACGTCCTCGGAGCCTTTATCGCATACAGTAACAGTTCACCGTTATCCCCTAACCACGTCCTCGGAGCCTTTATCGCATACAGTAACAGTTCACCGTTATCCCCTAACCACGTCCTCGGAGCCTTTATCGCATACAGTAACAGTTCACCGTTATCCCTAACCACGTAACCTTTATCGCAGTCTCTAACCGCGTCCTCGGAGCCTTTATCGCATACAGTAACAGTTCACCGTTATCCCTAACCGCGTCCTCGGAGCCTTTATCGCATACAGTAACAGTTCACCGTTATCCCCTAACCGCGTCCTCGGAGCCTTTATCGCATACAGTAACAGTTCACCGTTATCCCCTAACCGCGTCCTCGGAGCCTTTATCGCATACAGTAACAGTTCACCGTTATCCCCTAACCGCGTCCTCGGAGCCTTTATCGCATACAGTAACAGTTCACCGTTATCCCTAACCGCAGTTCCTCCCTAACCCGGAGCCTTTATCGCATACAGTAACAGTTCACCGTTATCCCTAACCGCGTCCTCGGAGCCTTTATCGCATACAGTAACAGTTCACCGTTATCCCTAACCGCGTCCTCGGAGCCTTTATCGCATACAGTAACAGTTCACCGTTATCCCCTAACCGCGTCCTCGGAGCCTTTATCGCATACAGTAACAGTTCACCGTTATCCCCTAACCGCGTCCTCGGAGCCTTTATCGCATACAGTAACAGTTCACCGTTATCCCCTAACGCGTCCTCGGAGCCTTTATCGCATACAGTAACAGTTCACCGTTATCCCCTAACCGCGTCCTCGGAGCCTTTATCGCATACAGTAACAGTTCACCGTTATCCCCTAACCGCGTCCTCGGAGCCTTTATCGCATACAGTAACAGTTCACCGTTATCCCTAACCGCCCTCGGAGCCTTTATCGCATACAGTAACAGTTCACCGTTATCCCCTAACCACGCCCTCGGAGCCTTTATCGCATACAGTAACAGTTCACCGTTATCCCTAACCACGCCTCGGAGCCTTTATCGCATACAGTAACAGTTCACCGTTATCCCTAACCACGTCCCGGAGCCTTTATCGCATACAGTAACAGTTCACCGTTATCCCCTAACCACGCCCTCGGAGCCTTTATCGCATACAGTAACAGTTCACCGTTATCCCTAACCGCGTCCTCGGAGCCTTTATCGCATACAGTAACAGTTCACCGTTATCCCCTAACCACGTCCCGGAGCCTTTATCGCATACAGTAACAGTTCACCGTTATCCCCAACCACGTCCTCGGAGCCTTTATCGCATACAGTAACAGTTCACCGTTATCCCCTAACCACGTCCTCGGAGCCTTTATCGCATACAGTAACAGTTCACCGTTATCCCCTAACCGCGTCCTCGGAGCCTTTATCGCATACAGTAACAGTTCACCGTTATCCCTAACCGCGTCCTCGGAGCCTTTATCGCATACAGTAACAGTTCACCGTTATCCCTAACCACGTCCTCGGAGCCGTAACAGTTCTCGAGCCGCGTCCCGAGCCAGTAACAGTTCACGTCCTCGGAGCCGCGTTCCTTAGCCGCTAACCGTCCTCGGAGCCTTTATCGCATACAGTAACAGTTCACCGTTATCCCCTAACCACGTCCTCGGAGCCTTTATCGCATACAGTAACAGTTCACCGTTATCCCCTAACCACGTCCTCGGAGCCTTTATCGCATACAGTAACAGTTCACCGTTATCCCCTAACCGCGTCCTCGGAGCCTTTATCGCATACAGTAACAGTTCACCGTTATCCCTAACCGCGTCCTCGGAGCCTTTATCGCATACAGTAACAGTTCACCGTTATCCCTAACCGCGTCCTCGGAGCCTTTATCGCATACAGTAACAGTTCACCGTTATCCCTAACCGCGTTCCTTATCGGGAGCCTTTATCGCATACAGTAACAGTTCACCGTTATCCCCTAACCGCGTCCTCGGAGCCTTTATCGCATACAGTAACAGTTCACCGTTATCCCCTAACCACGTCCTCGGAGCCGCGTCCTCGGAGCCGCGTCCTCGGAGCCGCGTCCTCTGAGCCTTTATCGCATACAGTAACAGTTCACCGTTATCCCCTAACCACGTCCTCGGAGCCGCGTCCTCGGAGCCGCGTCCTCGGAGCCGCGTCCTCGGAGCCTTTATCGCATACAGTAACAGTTCACCGTTATCCCCTAACCGCGTCCTCGGAGCCTTTATCGCATACAGTAACAGTTCACCGTTATCCCCTAACCGCGTCCTCGGAGCCGCGTCCTCGGAGCCGCGTCCTCGGAGCCGCGTCCTCGGAGCCGCGTCCTCGGAGCCGCGTCCTCGGAGCCGCGTCCTCGGAGCCGCATGCTCGGAGCCGCGTCCTCGGAGCCGCGTCCTCGGAGCCGCGTCCTCGGAGCACGCGCAGACCAGCTGGCCGGACATATTCAATCTCTGCCTATCCCAGTCTGCTGTCCCCACTTGCTTCAAAATGGCCACCGTTGTTCCTGTACCCCAAGAAAGTAAAGGTAACTGAACTAAATGACTATTGCCCCGTAAGCACTGACTTCAGTCATCATTAAGCGCTTTGAGAGGCTAGTAAGGATCATATTATCTCCACCTATGTAATCGTCATCGCACTGCACACTGCCCGATCCCATCTGGACAAGAGGAACACCTATGTAAGAATGCTGTTCATTGACTACAGCTCAGCATTCAACACCATAGTATCCTCCATGCTCATCATTAAGCTCGGGGCCCTGGGTCTGAACCCCGCCCTTTCCAACTGGGTCCTGGACTTCCTGACAGGGCCGCCCCCCCAGGTGGTGGCCAACACAGGGGCCCCACAAGGGTGCGTGCTCAGCCCCCTCCTGTACTCCTTGTTCACCCATGACTGCGTGGCCACCTCCCATGACAAGACAGCCTACAGGGAGGAGGTGAGGGCCCTGGACGGACTGGTGCCAGGAAAATAACCTCTCCGTCAACGCTTTACAAAACGAAGGAGCTGATTGTGGACTTCAGGAGACAGCAGAGGGAGCAGGCCCCTATCCACATCGACAGGAGACAGCAGAGGGAGCAGGCCCCTATCCACATCGACAGGAGACAGCAGAGGGAGCAGGCCCCTATCCACATCAACAGGAGACAGCAGAGGGAGCAGGCCCCTATCCACATCGACGGGACAGGAGACAGCAGAGGGAGCAGGCCCCTATCCACATCGACAGGAGACAGCAGAGGGAGCAGGCCCCTATCCACATCGACAGGAGACAGCAGAGGGAGCAGGCCCCTATCCACATCGACAGGACAGGAGACAGCAGAGGGAGCAGGCCCCTATCCACATCGACAGGACAGGAGACAGCAGAGGGAGCAGGCCCCTATCCACATCGACAGGACAGGAGACAGCAGAGGGAGCAGGCCCCTATCCACATCGACAGGACAGGAGACAGCAGAGGGAGCAGGCCCCTATCCACATCAACAGGACAGGAGACAGCAGAGGGAGCAGGCCCCTATCCACATCAACAGGACAGGAGACAGCAGAGGGAGCAGGCCCCTATCCACATCGACAGGACAGGAGACAGCAGAGTGAGCAGGCCCCTATCCACATCAACAGGACAGGAGACAGCAGAGGGAGCAGGCCCCTATCCACATCAACAGGACAGGAGACAGCAGAGGGAGCAGGCCCCTATCCACATAGACAGGAGACAGCAGAGGGAGCAGGCCCCTATCCACATCGACAGGAGACAGCAGAGGGAGCAGGCCCCTATCCACATAGACAGGAGACAGCAGAGGGAGCAGGCCCCTATCCACATCGACAGGAGACAGCAGAGGGAGCAGGCCCCTATCCACATAGACAGGAGACAGCAGAGGGAGCAGGCCCCTATCCACATCGACAGGACAGGAGACAGCAGAGGGAGCAGGCCCCTATCCACATAGACAGGAGACAGCAGAGGGAGCAGGCCCCTATCCACATCGACAGGAGACAGCAGAGGGAGCAGGCCCCTATCCACATCGACAGGACAGGAGACAGCAGAGGGAGCAGGCCCCTATCCACATAGACAGGAGACAGCAGAGGGAGCAGGCCCCTATCCACATCGACAGGAGACAGCAGAGGGAGCAGGCCCCTATCCACATCAACAGGACAGGAGACAGCAGAGGGAGCAGGCCCCTATCCACATCAACAGGACAGGAGACAGCAGAGGGAGCAGGCCCCTATCCACATAGACAGGAGACAGCAGAGGGAGCAGGCCCCTATCCACATCGACAGGAGACAGCAGAGGGAGCAGGCCCCTATCCACATCGACAGGACAGGAGACAGCAGAGGGAGCAGGCCCCTATCCACATCGACAGGAGACAGCAGAGGGAGCAGGCCCCTATCCACATCGACAGGACAGGAGACAGCAGAGGGAGCAGACCCCTATTCACATCGACAGGACAGGAGACAGCAGAGGGAGCAGGCCCCTATCCACATCGACAGGACAGGAGACAGCAGAGGGAGCAGGCCCCTATCCACATCGACAGGAGACAGCAGAGGGAGCAGGCCCCTATCCACATCGACAGGAGACAGCAGAGGGAGCAGGCCCCTATCCACATCGACTGGACAGGAGACAGCAGAGGGAGCAGGCCCCTATCCACATCGACAGGACAGGAGACAGCAGAGGGAGCAGGCCCCTATCCACATCGATAGGACAGGAGACAGCAGAGGGAGCAGGCCCCTATCCACATCGACAGGAGACAGCAGAGGGAACAGGCCCCTATCCACATCGACAGGACAGGAGACAGCAGAGGGAGCAGGCCCCTATCCACATCGACAGGAGACAGCAGAGGGAGCAGGCCCCTATCCACATCGACAGGAGACAGCAGAGGGAGCAGGCCCCTATCCACATCGACAGGAGACAGCAGAGGGAGCAGGCCCCTATCCACATCAACAGGACAGGAGACAGCAGAGGGAGCAGGCCCCTATCCACATCGACAGGACAGGAGACAGCAGAGGGAGCAGGCCCCTATCCACATCGATAGGACAGGAGACAGCAGAGGGAGCAGGCCCCTATCCACATCGACAGGAGACAGCAGAGGGAGCAGGCCCCTATCCACATCTACAGGAGACAGCAGAGGGAGCAGGCCCCTATCCACATCAACAGGAGACAGCAGAGGGAGCAGGCCCCTATTCACATCGATAGGACAGGAGACAGCAGAGGGAGCAGGCCCCTATCCAGATCGACAGGAGACAGCAGAGGGAGCAGGCCCCTATCCACATCGACAGGAGAGGGAGCAGGCCCCTATTCACATCGACAGGACAGGAGACAGCAGAGGGAGCAGGCCCCTATTCACATCGACAGGACAGGAGACAGCAGAGGGAGCAGGCCCCTATCCACATCGACAGGAGACAGCAGAGGGAGCAGGCCCCTATTCACATCGACAGGACAGGAGACAGCAGAGGGAGCAGGCCCCTATCCACATCGACAGGACAGGAGACAGCAGAGGGAGCAGGCCCCTATCCACATCGACAGGAGACAGCAGAGGGAGCAGGCCCCTATCCACATCGACAGGACAGGAGACAGCAGAGGGAGCAGGCCCCTATCCACATCGACAGGAGACAGCAGAGGGAGCAGGCCCCTATCCACATCAACAGGACAGGAGACAGCAGAGGGAGCAGGCCCCTATCCACATCGACAGGACAGGAGACAGCAGAGGGAGCAGGCCCCTATCCACATCGACAGGACAGGAGACAGCAGAGGGAGCAGGCCCCTATCCACATCAACAGGACAGGAGACAGAAGAGGGAGCAGGCCCCTATCCACATCAACAGGACAGGAGACAGCAGAGGGAGCAGGCCCCTATCCACATCAACAGGACAGGAGACAGCAGAGGGAGCAGGCCCCTATCCACATCAACAGGACAGGAGACAGCAGAGGGAGCAGGCCCCTATCCACATCGACAGGACAGGAGACAGCAGAGGGAGCAGGCCCCTATCCACATCGACAGGACAGGAGACAGCAGAGGGAGCAGGCCCCTATCCACATCGACAGGACAGGAGACAGCAGAGGGAGCAGGCCCCTATCCACATCGACAGGAGACAGCAGAGGGAGCAGGCCCCTATCCACATCGACAGGAGACAGCAGAGGGAGCAGGCCCCTATCCACATCGACTGGACAGGAGACAGCAGAGGGAGCAGGCCCCTATCCACATCGACAGGACAGGAGACAGCAGAGGGAGCAGGCCCCTATCCACATCGATAGGACAGGAGACAGCAGAGGGAGCAGGCCCCTATCCACATCGACAGGAGACAGCAGAGGGAACAGGCCCCTATCCACATCGACAGGACAGGAGACAGCAGAGGGAGCAGGCCCCTATCCACATCGACAGGAGACAGCAGAGGGAGCAGGCCCCTATCCACATCGACAGGAGACAGCAGAGGGAGCAGGCCCCTATCCACATCGACAGGAGACAGCAGAGGGAGCAGGCCCCTATCCACATCAACAGGACAGGAGACAGCAGAGGGAGCAGGCCCCTATCCACATCGACAGGACAGGAGACAGCAGAGGGAGCAGGCCCCTATCCACATCGATAGGACAGGAGACAGCAGAGGGAGCAGGCCCCTATCCACATCTACAGGAGACAGCAGAGGGAGCAGGCCCCTATCCACATCAACAGGAGACAGCAGAGGGAGCAGGCCCCTATTCACATCGATAGGACAGGAGACAGCAGAGGGAGCAGGCCCCTATCCAGATCGACAGGAGACAGCAGAGGGAGCAGGCCCCTATCCACATCGACAGGAGACAGCAGAGGGAGCAGGCCCCTATTCACATCGACAGGACAGGAGACAGCAGAGGGAGCAGGCCCCTATTCACATCGACAGGACAGGAGACAGCAGAGGGAGCAGGCCCCTATCCACATCGACAGGAGACAGCAGAGGGAGCAGGCCCCTATTCACATCGACAGGACAGGAGACAGCAGAGGGAGCAGGCCCCTATCCACATCGACAGGACAGGAGACAGCAGAGGGAGCAGGCCCCTATCCACATCGACAGGACAGGAGACAGCAGAGGGAGCAGGCCCCTATCCACATCGACAGGAGACAGCAGAGGGAGCAGGCCCCTATCCACATCGACAGGAGACAGCAGAGGGAGCAGGCCCCTATCCACATCAACAGGACAGGAGACAGCAGAGGGAGCAGGCCCCTATCCACATCGACAGGACAGGAGACAGCAGAGGGAGCAGGCCCCTATCCACATCGACAGGACAGGAGACAGCAGAGGGACAGCAGAGGAGCAGGCCCCTATCCACATCGACAGGACAGGAGACAGAAGAGGGAGCAGGCCCCTATCCACATCAACAGGACAGGAGACAGCAGAGGGAGCAGGCCCCTATCCACATCAACAGGACAGGAGACAGCAGAGGGAGCAGGCCCCTATCCACATCAACAGGACAGGAGACAGCAGAGGGAGCAGGCCCCTATCCACATCGACAGGACAGGAGACAGCAGAGGGAGCAGGCCCCTATCCACATCGACTGGACAGGAGACAGCAGAGGGAGCAGGCCCCTATCCACATCAACAGGACAGGAGACAGCAGAGGGAGCAGGCCCCTATCCACATCAACAGGACAGGAGACAGCAGAGGAGCAGGCCCTATTCACATCGACAGGACAGGAGACAGCAGAGGGAGCAGGCCCCTATCCACATCAACAGGACAGGAGACAGCAGAGGGAGCAGGCCCCTATCCACATCGACAGGAGACAGCAGAGGGAGCAGGCCCCTATCCACATCGACTGGACAGGAGACAGCAGAGGGAGCAGGCCCCTATCCACATCGACAGGACAGGAGACAGCAGAGGGAGCAGGCCCCTATCCACATCAACAGGACAGGAGACAGCAGAGGGAGCAGGCCCCTATCCACATCAACAGGACAGGAGACAGCAGAGGGAGCAGGCCCCTATCCACATCAACAGGAGACAGCAGAGGGAGCAGGCCCCTATCCACATCGACAGGAGACAGCAGAGGGAGCAGGCCCCTATCCACATTGACAGGACAGGAGACAGCAGAGGGAGCAGGCCCCTATTCACATCGACAGGACAGGAGACAGCAGAGGGAGCAGGCCCCTATCTACATCGACTGGAGACAGCAGAGGGAGCAGGCCCCTATCCACATCGACAGGATACAGCAGAGGGAGCAGGCCCCTATCCACATCGACAGGACAGGAGACAGCAGAGGAGCAGGCCCCTATCCACATCGACAGGACAGGAGACAGCAGAGGGAGCAGGCCCCTATCCACATCGACAGGATACAGCAGAGGGAGCAGGCCCCTATCCACATCGACAGGACAGGAGACAGCAGAGGGAGCAGGCCCCTATCCACATCAACAGGACAGGAGACAGCAGAGGGAGCAGGCCCCTATCCACATCGACAGGACAGGAGACAGCAGAGAGAGCAGGCCCCTATCCACATCGACAGGACAGGAGACAGCAGAGGGAGCAGGCCCCTATTCACATCGACAGGACAGGAGACAGCAGAGGGAGCAGGCCCCTATCCACATCAACAGGACAGGAGACAGCAGAGGGAGCAGGCCCCTATCCACATCAACAGGACAGGAGACAGCAGAGGGAGCAGGCCCCTATCCACATCGACAGGACAGGAGACAGTAGAGGGAGCAGGCCCCTATTCACATCGACAGGACAGGAGACAGCAGAGGGAGCAGGCCCCTATCCACATCAACAGGACAGGAGACAGCAGAGGGAGCAGGCCCCTATCCACATCGACAGGAGACAGCAGAGGGAGCAGGCCCCTATCCACATCGACTGGACAGGAGACAGCAGAGGGAGCAGGCCCCTATCCACATCGACAGGACAGGAGACAGCAGAGGGAGCAGGCCCCTATCCACATCAACAGGACAGGAGACAGCAGAGGGAGCAGGCCCCTATCCACATCAACAGGACAGGAGACAGCAGAGGGAGCAGGCCCCTATCCACATCAACAGGAGACAGCAGAGGGAGCAGGCCCCTATCCACATCGACAGGAGACAGCAGAGGGAGCAGGCCCCTATCCACATTGACAGGACAGGAGACAGCAGAGGGAGCAGGCCCCTATTCACATCGACAGGACAGGAGACAGCAGAGGGAGCAGGCCCCTATCTACATCGACTGGAGACAGCAGAGGGAGCAGGCCCCTATCCACATCGACAGGATACAGCAGAGGGAGCAGGCCCCTATCCACATCGACAGGACAGGAGACAGCAGAGGGAGCAGGCCCCTATCCACATCGACAGGACAGGAGACAGCAGAGGGAGCAGGCCCCTATCCACATCGACAGGATACAGCAGAGGGAGCAGGCCCCTATCCACATCGACAGGACAGGAGACAGCAGAGGGAGCAGGCCCCTATCCACATCAACAGGACAGGAGACAGCAGAGGGAGCAGGCCCCTATCCACATCGACAGGACAGGAGACAGCAGAGAGAGCAGGCCCCTATCCACATCGACAGGACAGGAGACAGCAGAGGGAGCAGGCCCCTATTCACATCGACAGGACAGGAGACAGCAGAGGGAGCAGGCCCCTATCCACATCAACAGGACAGGAGACAGCAGAGGGAGCAGGCCCCTATCCACATCAACAGGACAGGAGACAGCAGAGGGAGCAGGCCCCTATCCACATCGACAGGACAGGAGACAGTAGAGGGAGCAGGCCCCTATCCACATCGACAGGACAGGAGACAGCAGAGGGAGCAGGCCCCTATCCACATCGACAGGACAGGAGACAGCAGAGGGAGCAGGCCCCTATCCACATCGACAGGACAGGAGACAGCAGAGGGAGCAGGCCCCTATCCACATCAACAGGACAGGAGACAGCAGAGGGAGCAGGCCCCTATCCACATCGACAGGACAGGAGACAGCAGAGGGAGCAGGCCCCTATCCACATCGACAGGACAGGAGACAGCAGAGGGAGCAGGCCCCTATCCACATCGACAGGACAGGAGACAGCAGAGGGAGCAGGGCCCTATCCACATCAACAGGACAGGAGACAGCAGAGGGAGCAGGCCCCTATCCACATCGATAGGACATGAGACAGCAGAGGGAGCAGGCCCCTATCCACATCGACAGGACAGGAGACAGCAGAGGGAGCAGGCCCCTATCCACATCGATAGGACAGGAGTGGAGAAGGTGAGAAGCTTCAAGTTTCTCAGCGTACACATCAATCTGAAATAGCTTCTATCCAAAGGCCATCAGACTGTTAAATAGCCATCACTAGCCAGCTAGCACCTGGTTACTTAACCCTGCACCTTAGAGGCTGCTGCCCTATGTACAGTGACTTGCGACAGTATTCACCCCTCCTTCAGAGTTATCTTTGGGCTCTTTGTTGTCCTTGAGTTTTGGTGGGCGGCCATCTCTTGGCAGGTTTGTTGTGGTGCCATTTCCTTTCCGTTTTTTATTTAAATAATGGATTTAACGGAGCTCCGTGGGATGTTCAAAGTTTCTGATCTTTTTTTCATAACCCAACACTGATCTATACTTCTCCACAACTTTTTCCCTGACCTGTTCGGCGAGCTCTTTGGTCTTCATGGTGCCACTTGCTTGGTGGTGCCCCTTGCTTAGTGGCGTTGCAGATTCTGGGGCAATTTAAGAACAGGTGTATATATACTGAGATCATGTGACAGATCATGTGACACTTAGATTGAACACAGGTGGAATTAATTTAACAAATTACGTGACTTCTAAAGGCATTTGGTTGCACCAGATCTTATTTAGGGGCCTCGTAGTAAAGGAGGTGAATGCATATGTACGCACCAGTTTTCCATTAAATTATTTTTATTACATCAGTCTCTCCCTACACTACTCTGTCTAGGGCCCATCAGTCTCTCCCTACACTACTCTGTCTAGGGCCCATCAGTCTCTCCCTACACTACTCTGTCTAGGGCCCATCAGTCTCTCCCTACACTACTCTGTCTAGGGCCCATCAGTCTCTCCCTACACTACTCTGTCTAGGGCCCATCAGTCTCTCCCTACACTACTCTGTCTAGGGCCCATCAGTCTCTCCCTACACTACTCTGTCTAGGGCCCATCAGTCTCTCCCTACACTACTCTGTCTAGGGCCCATCAGTCTCTCCCTACACTACTCTGTCTAGGGCCCATCAGTCTCTCCCTACACTACTCTGTCTAGGGCCCATCAGTCTCTCCCTACACTACTCTTTCTAGGGCCCATCAGTCTCTCCCTACACTACTCTGTCTAGGCACCAGATCTTATTTAGGGGCCTCGTAGTAAAGGAGGTGAATGCATATGTACGCACCAGTTTTCCATTAAATTATTTTTATTACATCAGTCTCTCCCTACACTACTCTGTCTAGGGCCCATCAGTCTCTCCCTACACTACTCTGTCTAGGGCCCATCAGTCTCTCCCTACACTACTCTGTCTAGGCACCAGATCTTATTTAGGGGCCTCGTAGTAAAGGAGGTGAATGCATATGTACGCACCAGTTTTCCATTAAATTATTTTTATTACATCAGTCTCTCCCTACACTACTCTGTCTAGGGCCCATCAGTCTCTCCCTACACTACTCTGTCTAGGGCCCATCAGTCTCTCCCTACACTACTCTGTCTAGGCACCAGATCTTATTTAGGGGCCTCGTAGTAAAGGAGGTGAATGCATATGTACGCACCAGTTTTCCATTAAATTATTTTTATTACATCAGTCTCTCCCTACACTTCTCTGTCTAGGGCCCATCAGTCTCTCCCTACACTACTCTGTCTAGGGCCCATCAGTCTCTCCCTACACTACTCTGTCTAGGCACCAGATCTTATTTAGGGGCCTCGTAGTAAAGGAGGTGAATGCATATGTACGCACCAGTTTTCCATTAAATTATTTTTATCACATGTTTTTTTACCAATGTATTTCATTTCACTTCATAGTATTTTGTTTATGTCCATTACATGAAATCCAGATAAAAATCCATTTAATTCCAGGTTGTAATGCAACAAAATAGGAAAAATGCCAAGGGGGGGTGAATACTTTCACAGGGCCCTTTACATAGACATGGAATCACTGGTCACTTTAATAATGGACTACTACTCAGTTTACATAATGTTTACATACAGTTCACATACTGTTTATAGACTGTTTACATGATGTTTACATACTGTTTACATACTGTTTACATTCTGTTTACATACTGTTTACATACTGTTTACATACTGTTTACATACTGTTTACATGATGTTTACATACTGTTTACATGATGTTTACATACTGTTTACATACTGTTTACATGATGTTTACATACTGTTTACATGATGTTTACATACTGTTTACATGATGTTTACATACTGTTTACATGATGTTTACATGATGTTTACATGATGTTTACATACTGTTTACATACTGTTTACATGATGTTTACATACTGTTTACATGATGTTTACATGATGTTTACATGATGTTTACATACTGTTTACATACTGTTTACATGATGTTTACATACTGTTTACATACTGTTTACATGATGTTTACATACTGTTTACATACGGTTTAGATACTGTTTACATGATGTTTACATACTGTTTACATACTGTTTACATACTGTTTACATACGGTTTACATACGGTTTACATAATAATTACATACTGTTTACATACTGTTTACATGATGTTTACATACTGTTTACATGATGTTTACATACTGTTTACATACTGTTTACATTCTGTTTACATGATGTTTACATACTGTTTACATACTGTTTACATACTGTTTACATGATGTTTACATACTGTTTACATACTGTTTACAGACTGTTTACATACTGTTTACATACTGTTTACAGACTGTTTACATACTGTTTACAGACTGTTTACATACTGTTTACAGACTGTTTACATGATGTTTACATAATGTTTACATACTGTTTACATAGTTAGATACTACTGCACTGTAGGAGCCAGGAACACAAGCATTTAGTTAGATACTAATGTACTGTAGGAGCCAGGAACACCAGCATTTAGTTAGATACTACTGCACTGTAGGAGCCAGGAACACAAGAATTTAGTTAGATACTACTGCACTGTAGGAGCCAGGAACACAATCATTTAGTTAGATACTACTGCACTGTTGGAGCCAGGAACACTAGCATTTGGTTAGATACTACTGTACTGTTGGAGCCAGGAACACAAGCATTTAGTTAGATACTACTGCACTGTAGGAGCCAGGAACACAATCATTTAGTTAGATACTACTGCACTGTTGGAGCCAGGAACACAAGCATTTAGTTAGATACTACTGTACCGTTGGAGCCAGGAACACAAGCATTTAGTTTGATACTACTGTACTGATGGAGCAAGAAACACAAGCATTTTTTAGATATTACTTCACTGTTGGAGCTAGGAACATAAGCATTTAGTTAGATACTACTGCACTATAGGAGCTAGGAATACAAGCATTTAGTTAGATACTACTGCACTGTAGGAGCTAGGAACACAAGTATTTAGTTAGATACTACTGCACTATAGGAGCCAGGAACACAAGCATTTAGTTAGATACTACTGAACTGTTGGAGCCAGGAACACAAGCATTTAGTTAGATATTACCATTGGAGCTAGGAACACAAGTATTTAGTTAGATACTACTGTACTGTTGGAGCCAGGAACACAAGCATTTAGTTAGATATTACTGCACTATAGGAGCTAGGAACACAAGCATTTAGTTAGATACTACTGTACTGTTGGAGCCAGGAACACAAGCATTTAGTTAGATACTACTGAACTGTTGGAGCCAGGAACACAAGCATTTAGTTAGATACTACTGAACTGTTGGAGCCAGGAACACAAGCATTTAGTTAGATACTACTGTACTGTTGGAGCCAGGAATACAAGCATTTAGTTAGATACTACTGCACTATAGGAGCTAGGAATACAAGCATTTAGTTAGATACTACTGCACTGTAGGAGCTAGGAACACAAGTATTTAGTTAGATACTACTGCACTATAGGAGCCAGGAACACAAGCATTTAGTTAGATATTACTGCACTATAGGAGCTAGGAATACAAGCATTTAGTTAGATACTACTGCACTGTAGGAGCTAGGAACACAAGTATTTAGTTAGATACTACTGCACTATAGGAGCCAGGAACACAAGCATTTAGTTAGATACTACTGCACTGTAGGAGCTAGGAACACAAGTATTTAGTTAGATACTACTGAACTGTTGGAGCCAGGAACACAAGCATTTAGTTAGATATTACCATTGGAGCTAGTAACACAAGCATTTAGTTAGATACTACTGTACTGTTGGAGCCAGGAACACAAGCATTTAGTTAGATACTACTGTACTGTTGGAGCCAGGAACACAAGCATTTAGTTAGATACTACTGAACTGTTGGAGCCAGGAACACAAGCATTTAGTTAGATACTACTGTACTGTTGGAGCCAGGAACACAAGCATTTAGTTAGATACTACTGCACTGTTGGAGCCAGGAACACAAGCATTTAGTTAGATACTACTGCACTATAGGAGCTAGGAATACAAGCATTTAGTTAGATACTACTGCACTGTAGGAGCCAGGAACACAATCATTTAGTTAGATACTACTGAACTGTTGGAGCCAGGAACACAAGCATTTAGTTAGATACTACTGAACTGTTGGAGCCAGGAACACAAGCATTTAGTTAGATACTACTGTACTGTTGGAGCCAGGAACACAAGCATTTCACTACACCCGCAATAACATTGGCTAAATATGTGTATGTGACCAATAACATTTAATTTCATTTGATTGATATCTGACATGGTACAGGTCTCTTCTTCTTTAAGCCCATAACCTTGTGTGTGAAGTAGTATACTTTTCTTTAGAATTGTTTCAGACTGCCAATAATCACTCTGTGTGATCCTGATTTAGCCCACAGAGCAGTGGAACAACACCTAGCCAACCATCGATGTGGCCGAAACACACACACACACACACACACTCACACACACACACACACACACACACACACACACACACACACACACACACACACACACATACACACACACACATTTAACGTCAACGCTAGAAGGTCAAATGCACCCCCCCCCACGACTCACAGAAACCTTTAGTGTTCTTTTTGCTTGGCCACGGGGAGCGTGGTCGGGTTCGAGCGTGGTCGGGTATGAGGGTGTCTGGCAGGTAGAAAAGGTGCCGTAACCTTTACCTTCCTGAGCCATAACAGACACACACATACACACACACACACCACGCACCACACACACACACACACACACACACACACACACACACACACACACACACACACACACACACACACACACACACACACACACACACACACACACCACACACACACACACCACACACACACACACACACACACATACACACACACACACCACGCACCACACACACACACACACACACACACACACACACACACCACACACCACACACACACACACCACGCACACCACACACACACACACACACATTGTGGTGAGGAGTCCATTTTCAAGTTGTTTTAAAGGCCACACCCTTTAGTCTGCTGGTCTCTCTGGGGTTGATCTGTATGATCTGAACAGGCTGTAGTGGACCATGTGAACGATACAGAATATTTCCTTTCTTATTGACTGTGTGTGTTCAACCTTGACCCCTAGGGTTGTAGGTTTGACCCCAACTGTCTGACCCCTGGCCTGATCTATGACCCCCCTGACGCTCTACTCTGAGGCTCGATGGGCCTGATCTCTATCATGGCCAAGACGTTGAGAGAAGACACGCATGCACACGCACGCCGCACGTACGCACACACACACACACACACACACACACACTCCAAAATAATCATCCTCTAAGAGCAGTGGCCTAACATCCCGCCTGTCTGTCTGTCTGTCTGTCTGTCTGTCTCCATCTGTCTGTAGGAGAGATGAACTCCACGGAGAGAAGTTCAGCCGACCACAGGCCAACAGACCATTCATCAACTTCAACCATCTGACCATTAAAATGGATATTGATGAATCAACAAGGAGGGAACATCCCACGGCAGAGAAATTTCAACAACCGTCTCTCCTCTCCTCTCCTGTCTTTTTTTTCAATCCTTTCTTCACCTCCATCCTCTTCCTCTCCTCGGTCCTCTCTTCCCCTCCCTTTATGTCTTCTTTTTCCAAACCTTTCTCCCCCTCTATCTTCACCTCTCCTCTGTCCTCTCCCAGTAGACTTGCATCAGAGACAGAGAGGTTGAGAGAAAAGAGAAAAGCAGAGCTCCTGTCAGAAGAAACAATCAATCTCAGCTGTCAGTCATTTTCTTTAAACAACTGTTGTTCTCCGGCCGCACCCCGCTGGTCAAGCCAGTTCTCTATTGTTATGACATGGACACTATCTCTATTAACTAGACACTATCTCTATTGTTATTACATGGACACTATCTCTATTAACTAGACACTATCTCTGTTAACTAGACACTATCTCTATTAACTAGACACTATCTCTATTAACTAGACACTATCTCTGTTAACTAGACACTATCTCTATTAACTAGACACTATCTCTGTTAACTAGACACTATCTCTATTAACTAGACACTATCTCTATTAACTAGACACTATCTCTATTAACTAGACACTATCTCTGTTAACTAGACACTATCTCTATTAACTAGACACTATCTCTGTTAACTAGACACTATCTCTATTAACTAGACACTATCTCTATTGTTATTACATGGACACTATCTCTATTAACTAGACACTATCTCTGTTAACTAGACACTATCTCTATTAACTAGACACTATCTCTATTGTTATTACATGGACACTATCTCTATTGTTATTACATGGACACTATCTCTATTAACTAGACACTATCTCTATTAACTAGATACTATCTCTATTAACTAGACACTATCTCTATTGTTATTAACTAGACACTATCTCTATTAACTAGACACTATCTCTATTAACTAGACACTATCTCTATTAACTAGACACTATCTCTATTGTTATTAACTAGACACTATCTCTATTAACTAGACACTATCTCTATTAACTAGACACTATCTCTATTGTTATTAACTAGACACTATCTCTATTAACTAGACACTATCTCTATCTCTATTAACTAGACACTATCTCTATTGTTATTAACTAGACACTATCTCTATTGTTATTAACTAGACACTATCTCTATTAACTAGACACTATCTCTATTAACTAGACACTATATCTATTAACTAGACACTATCTCTATTGTTATTACATGGACACTATCTCTATTAACTAGACACTATCTCTAATTAACTAGACACTATCTCTATTAACTAGACACTATATCTATTAACTAGACACTATCTCTATTGTTATTAACTAGACACTATCTCTATTAACTAGACACTATCTCTATTAACTAGACACTATCTCTATTGTTATTACTAGACACTATCTCTTATTAACTAGACACTATCTCTATTGTTATTAACTAGACACTATCTCTATTGTTATTAACTAGACACTATCTCTATTAACTAGACACTATCTCTATTAACTAGACACTATCTCTATTAACTAGACACTATCTCTATTGTTATTAACTAGATACTATCTCTATTAACTAGACACTATCTCTATTAACTAGACACTATCTCTATTAACTAGACACTATCTCTATTAACTAGATACTATCTCTATTAACTAGACACTATCTCTATTAACTAGACACTATCTCTATTAACTAGACACTATCTCTATTAACTAGACACTATCTCTATTGTTATTAACTAGACACTATCTCTATTAACTAGACACTATCTCTATTAACTAGACACTATCTCTATTAACTAGACACTATCTCTATTGTTATTAACTAGACACTATCTCTATTAACTAGACACTATCTCTATTAACTAGACACTATCTCTATTGTTATTAACTAGACACTATCTCTATTGTTATTAACTAGACACTATCTCTATTAACTAGATACTATCTCTATTAACTAGATACTATCTCTATTAACTAGACACTATCTCTATTGTTATTAACTAGACACTATCTCTATTAACTAGACACTATCTCTATTAACTAGACACTATCTCTATTAACTAGACACTATCTCTATTGTTATTAACTAGACACTATCTCTATTAACTAGACACTATCTCTATTAACTAGACACTATCTCTATTGTTATTAACTAGACACTATCTCTATTAACTAGACACTATCTCTATCTCTATTAACTAGACACTATCTCTATTGTTATTAACTAGACACTATCTCTATTGTTATTAACTAGACACTATCTCTATTAACTAGACACTATCTCTATTAACTAGACACTATATCTATTAACTAGACACTATCTCTATTGTTATTACATGGACACTATCTCTATTAACTAGACACTATCTCTATTAACTAGACACTATCTCTATTAACTAGACACTATATCTATTAACTAGACACTATCTCTATTGTTATTAACTAGACACTATCTCTATTAACTAGACACTATCTCTATTAACTAGACACTATCTCTATTGTTATTAACTAGACACTATCTCTATTGTTATTAACTAGACACTATCTCTATTAACTAGACACTATCTCTATTAACTAGACACTATCTCTATTAACTAGACACTATCTCTATTGTTATTAACTAGATACTATCTCTATTAACTAGACACTATCTCTATTAACTAGACACTATCTCTATTAACTAGACACTATCTCTATTAACTAGATACTATCTCTATTAACTAGACACTATCTCTATTAACTAGACACTATCTCTATTAACTAGACACTATCTCTATTAACTAGACACTATCTCTATTGTTATTAACTAGACACTATCTCTATTAACTAGACACTATCTCTATTAACTAGACACTATCTCTATTAACTAGACACTATCTCTATTGTTATTAACTAGACACTATCTCTATTAACTAGACACTATCTCTATTAACTAGACACTATCTCTATTGTTATTAACTAGACACTATCTCTATTGTTATTAACTAGACACTATCTCTATTAACTAGATACTATCTCTATTAACTAGATACTATCTCTATTAACTAGATACTATCTCTATTAACTAGACACTATCTCTGTTAACTAGACACTATCTCTATTAACTAGACACTATCTCTGTTAACTAGACACTATCTCTATTAACTAGACACTATCTCTATTGTTATTACATGGACACTATCTCTATTAACTAGACACTATCTCTGTTAACTAGACACTATCTCTGTTAACTAGACACTATCTCTATTAACTAGACACTATCTCTATTGTTATTACATGGACACTATCTCTGTTAACTAGACACTATCTCTATTAACTATACACTATCTCTATTAACTAGACACTATCTCTATTGTTATTACATGGACACTATCTATATTAACTAGACACTATCTCTATTAACTAGACACTATCTCTATTAACTAGACACTATCTCTATTAACACTAGACACTATCTCTATTAACTAGACACTATCTCTATTAACTAGACAATATCTCTAGTGTTATTACATGGACACTATCTCTATTGTTATTACATGGACACTATCTCTATTGTTATTAACTAGACACTATCTCTATTAACTAGACACTATCTCTATTAACTAGACACTATCTCTATTAACTAGACACTATCTCTATTAACTAGACACTATCTCTATTAACTAGATACTATCTCTATTAACTAGACACTATCTCTATTGTTATTAACTAGACACTATCTCTATTAACTAGATAATATCTATATTAACTAGATACTATCTCTATTAACTAGACACTATCTCTATTAACTAGACACTATCTCTATTAACTAGACACTATATCTATTAACTAGACACTATCTCTATTAACTAGACACTATCTCTATTAACTAGACACTATCTCTATTAACTAGATACTATCTCTATTAACTAGACACTATCTCTATTAACTAGACACTATCTCTATTGTTATTAACTAGACAATATCTCTATTAACTAGACACTATCTCTATTGTTATTAACTAGACACTATCTCTATTAACTAGATACTATCTCTATTAACTAGATACTATCTCTATGAACTAGACACTATCTCTATTGTTATTAGATGGACACTATCTCTATTAACTAGACACTATCTCTATTGACTATACACTATCTCTGTTAACTAGACACCATCTATATTAACTAGACACTATCTCTATTAACTAGACACTATCTCTATTGTTATTAGATGGGCACTATCTCTATTAACTAGACACTATCTCTGTTAACTAGACACTATCTCTATTGTTATTAACTAGACACTATCTCTATTGTTATTAGATGGACACTCTCTATATTAACTAGACACTATCTCTATTAACTAGACGCTATCTCTATTAACTAGACACTATCTCTATTAACTAGACACTATCTCTATTGTTATTACATGGACACTATCTCTATTGTTATTACATGGACACTATCTCTATTAACTAGACACTATCTCTATTAACTAGACACTATCTCTATTAACTAGACACTATCTCTGTTAACTAGACACTATCTCTATTAACTAGACACTATCTCTATTAACTAGACACTATCTCTATTAACTAGACACTATCTCTATTAACTAGACACTATCTCTATTAACTAGACACTATCTCTATTAACTAGACACTATCTCTGTTAACTAGACACTATCTCTATTAACTAGACACTATCTCTATTGTTATTACATGGACACTATCTCTATTGTTATTACATGGACACTATCTCTATTAACTAGACACTATCTCTATTGTTATTAACTAGACACTATCTCTATTGTTATTAACTAGACACTATCTCTATTGTTATTAGATGGACACTATCTCTATTAACTAGACACTATCTCTATTAACTATACACTATCTCTATTGTTATTAACTAGACACTATCTCTATTGTTATTAACTAGACACTATCTCTATTGTTATTAGATGGACACTATCTCTATTGTAAGTCGCTCTGGATAAGAGCGTCTGCTAAATGACTTAAATGTAAATGTAAATGTTATTACATGGACACTATCTCTATTAACTAGACATTGTCTCTATTGTTATTACATGGACACTATCTCTATTGTTATTACATGGACACTATCTCTATTAACTAGACACTATCTCTATTAACTAGACATTGTCTCTATTGTTATTACATGGACACTATCTCTATTAACTAGACACTATCTCTATTAACTAGATACTATCTCTATTAACTACATTTAACATTACATTTAAGTCATTTAGCAGACGCTCTTGTCCAGAGCGACTTACAAATTGGTGCGTTCACCTTAAGACATCCAGTGGAACAGCCACTTTACAATAGTGCATCTAAATCTAGTAAGGGGGGTGAGAAGGATTACTTTATCCTATCCTAGGTATTCCTGAAAGAGGTGGGGTTTCAGGTGTCTCCGGAAGGTGGTGATTGACTCCGCTGTCCTGGCGTCGTGAGGGAGTTTGTTCCACCATTGGGGGGCCAGAGCAGCGAACAGTTTTGACTGGGCTGCGCGGGAACTGTACTTCCTCAGTGGTAGGGAGGCGAGCAGGCCAGAGGTGGATGAACGCAGTGCCCTTGTTTGGGTGTAGGGCCTGATCAGAGCCTGGAGGTACTGAGGTGCCGTTCCCCTCACAGCTCCGTAGGCAAGCACCATGGTCTTGTAGCGGATGCGAGCTTCAACTGGAAGCCAGTGGAGAGAGCGGAGGAGCGGGGTGACGTGAGCGGGGTGACAGAACTTGGGAAGGTTGAACACCAGACGGGCTGCGGCGTTCTGGATGAGTTGTAGGGGTTTAATGGCACAGGCAGGGAGCCCAGCCAACAGCGAGTTGCATTAATCCAGACGGGAGATGACAAGTGCCTGGATTAGGACCTGCGCCGCTTCCTGTGTGAGGCAGGGTCGTACTCTGCGGATGTTGTAGAGCATGAACCTACAGGAACGGGCCACCGCCTTCATGTTAGTTGAGAACGACAGGGTGTTGTCCAGGATCACGCCAAGGTTCTTAGCGCTCTGGGAGGAGGACACAATGGAGTTGTCAACCGTGATGGCGAGATCATGGAACGGGCAGTCCTTCCCGGGAGGAAGAGCAGCTCCGTCTTGCCGAGGTTCAGCTTGAGGTGGTGATCCGTCATCCACACTGATATGTCTGCCAGACATGCAGAGATGCGATTCGCCACCTGGTCATCAGAAGGGGGAAAGGAGAAGATTAATTGTGTGTCGTCTGCATAGCAATGATAGGAGAGACCATGTGAGGTTATGACAGAGCCAAGTGACTTGGTGTATAGCGAGAATAGGAGAGGGCCTAGAACAGAGCCCTGGGGACGCCAGTGGTGAGAGCGCGTGGTGAGGAGACGGATTCTCGCCACGCCACCTGGTAGGAGCGACCTGTCAGGTAGGACGCAATCCAAGCGTGGGCCGCGCCGGAGATGCCCAACTCGGAGAGGGTGGAGAGGAGGATCTGATGGTTCACAGTATCGAAGGCAGCCGATAGGTCTAGAAGGATGAGAGCAGAGGAGAGAGAGTTAGCTTTAGCAGTGCGGAGCGCCTCCATGATACAGAGAAGAGCAGTCTCAGTTGAATGACTAGTCTTGAAACCTGACTGATTTGGATCAAGAAGGTCATTCTGAGAGAGATAGCGGAGAGCTGGCCAAGGACGGCACGTTCAAGAGTTTTGGAGAGAAAAGAAAGAAGGGATACTGGTCTGTAGTTGTTGACATCGGAGGGATCGAGTGTAGGTTTTTTCAGAAGGGGTGCAACTCTCGCTCTCTTGAAGACGGAAGGGACGTAGCCAGCGGTCAGGGATGAGTTGATGAGCGAGGTGAGGTAAGGGAGAAGGTCTCCGGAAATGGTCTGGAGAAGAGAGGAGGGGATAGGGTCAAGCGGGCAGGTTGTTGGGCGGCCGGCCGTCACAAGACGCAAGATTTCATCTGGAGAGAGAGGGGAGAAAGAGGTCAGAGCACAGGGTAGAGCAGTGTGAGCAGAACCAGCAGTGTCGTTTGACTTAGCAAACGAGGATCGGATGTCGTCGACCTTCTTTTCAAAATGGTTGACGAAGTCATCTGCAGAGAGGGAGGAGGGGGAGGGGGAGGAGGATTCAGGAGGGAGGAGAAGGTGGCAAAGAGCTTCCTAGGGTTAGAGGCAGATGCTTGGAATTTAGAGTGGTAGAAAGTGGCTTTAGCAGCAGAAACAGAAGAGGAAAATGTAGAGAGGAGGGAGTGAAAGGATGCCAGGTCCACAGGGAGGCGAGTTTTCCTCCATTTCCGCTCGGCTGCCCGGAGCCCTGTTCTGTGAGCTCGCAGTGAGTCGTCGAGCCACGGAGCGGGAGGGGAGGACCGAGCCGGCCTGGAGGATAGGGGACATAGAGAGTCAAAGGATGCAGAAAGGGAGGAGAGGAGGGTCGAGGAGGCAGAATCAGGAGATAGGTTGGAGAAGGTTTGAGCAGAGGGAAGAGATGATAGGATGGAAGAGGAGAGAGTAGCGGGGAGAGAGAGCGAAGGTTGGGACGGCGCGATACCATCCGAGTAGGGGCAGTGTGGGAAGTGTTGGATGAGAGCGAGAGGGAAAAGGATACAAGGTAGTGGTCGGAGACTTGGAGGGGAGTTGCAGTGAGGTTAGTGGAAGAACAGCATCTAGTAAAGATGAGGTCGAGCGTATTGCCTGCCTTGTGAGTAGGGGGAAGGTGAGAGGGTGAGGTCAAAAGAGGAGAGGAGTGGAAAGAAGGAGGCAGAGAGGAATGAGTCAAAGGTAGACGTGGGGAGGTTAAAGTCGCCCAGAACTGTGAGAGGTGAGCCGTCCTCAGGAAAGGAGCTTATCAAGGCATCAAGCTCATTGATGAACTCTCCGAGGGAACCTGGAGGGCGATAAATGATAAGGATGTTAAGCTTGAAAGGGTTGGTAACTGTGACAGCATGGAATTCAAAGGAGGCGATAGACAGATGGGTAAGGGGAGAAAGAGAGAATGACCACTTGGGAGAGATGAGGATCCCGGTGCCACCACCCCGCTGACCAGAAGCTCTCGGGTGTGCAAGAACACGTGGGCGGACGAAGAGAGAGCAGTAGGAGTAGCAGTGTTATCTGTGGTGATCCATGTTTCCGTCAGTGCCAAGAAGTCGAGGGACTGGAGGGAGGCATTGGCTGAGATGAACTCTGCCTTGTTGGCCGCAGATCGGCAGTTCCAGAGGCTACCGGAGACCTGGAACTCCACGTGGGTCGTGCGCGCTGGGACCACCAGATTAGGGTTTGTTTCTATTGTTATTACATGGACACTATCTCTATTAACTAGACATTGTCTCTATTGTTATTACATGGACACTATCTCTATTGTTATTACATGGACACTATATATATTAACTAGACACTATATCTATTAACTAGACACTATCTCTATTAACTAGACTATATCTCTAGTGTTATTAACTAGACACTATCTCTATTGTTATTAACTAGACACTATCTCTATTGTTATTAACTAGACACTATCTCTATTAACTAGACACTGTCTCTATTAACTAGACTCTATCTCTATTGTTATTACATGGACACTATCTCTATTGTTATTACATGGACACTATCTCTATTGTTATTACATGGACACTATCTCTATTGTTATTAACTAGACACTATCTCTATTGTTATTAACTAGACACTATCTCTATTAACTAGACACTATCTATATTGTCATTACATGGACACTATCTCTATTGTTATTACATGGACACTATCTCTATTGTTATTACATGGACACTATCTCTATTGTTATTAACTAGACACTATCTCTATTAACTAGACACTATCTCTATTAACTAGACACTATCTCTATTAACTAGACACTATCTATATTAACTAGACACTATCTCTATTAACTAGACACTATCTCTATTAACTAGACACTATCTATATTAACTAGACACTATCTCTATTAACTAGACACTATCTATATTAACTAGACACTATCTCTATTGTTATTAACTAGACACTATCTCTATTGTTATTAACTAGACACTATCTCTATTGTTATTAGATGGACACTATCTATATTAACTAGACACTATCTATATTAACTAGACACTATCTCTATTAACTAGACACTATCTCTATTAACTAGACACTATCTCTATTAACTAGACACTATCTCTATTAACTAGACACTATCTCTATTAACTAGACACTATCTCTATTAACTAGATACTATCTCTATTAACTAGACACTATCTCTATTGTTATTAACTAGACACTATCTCTATTAACTAAACACTATCTCTATTAACTAGACACTATCTCTATTGTTATTACATGGACACTATCTCTATTAACTAGACACTATCTCTATTAACTAGACACTATCTCTATTAACTAGACACTATCTCTATTGTTATTACATGGACACTATCTCTATTAACTAGACACTATCTCTATTAACTAGACACTATCTCTATTAACTAGACACTATCTCTATTAACTAGATACGATCTCTATTAACTAGACACTATCTATATTAACTAGACACTATCTATATTAACTAGACACTATCTCTATTAACTAGACACTATCTCTATTAACTAGACACTATCTCTATTAACTAGACACTATCTCCATTAACTAGACACTATCTCTATTAACTAGACACTATCTCTATTGTTATTAACTAGACACTATCTCTATTGTTATTAGATGGACACTATCTATATTAACTAGACACTATCTATATTAACTAGACACTATCTCTATTAACTAGACACTATCTCTATTAACTAGACACTATCTCTATTAACTAGACACTATCTATATTGTTATTACATGTGTTACGTTCCCCAGTTTATGTGTTGTAGTTTGTGTTTGTGCATGTGTTTATTTCAGGAAATGGCTTCCGGAAATCCCTTAAGCAGCTGCAGCTGATTGGTCGACTCCAGGGCTAATTGGAGAGCTGACTCCGCCCCCTCGTCAAGACAGCTGTCTCCAATTACCCATTCCATCTGAAGATATATAAATGCCAGTGTTCTGTTCAGGAGAGAGAGCTTTTTGTAGAGAGCTTTTTGGTAGAGAGATTTTCTGAGAGATCTTGCTAGAGATTTTGCTAGAGGTTGATTTTGCTGAGAGTTGGTATATTTTGTGAGTTTGTTGCTCAGATAGAGCTTATTTGATGTCGTTTGTTAGTTTGTTTGAAAATTGTTTAATATTCTGTTTCATTTGTTCCCAGGGGGGGAGAAGGGGAAGGCACCTTGGGAGTGCTTAGGCAAGAGGCCCGCGGGCATACATATACCCGTAGCATATTCGCTGTCTAGGCACACTAGGTAAGACCTGGGCGGACCACCTTCTGTATTTTGGTTAGGGCACCAGGTGGTGCTAAATTAGGTAAGTAGTGGGTAGGCAGGTAAGATAGGAGAGGGGGGGCTTTGAGATTTACTTTCTTTGCTTTGGTTCCGTCCAGCCCCTTTTCCCCATATTACCGTGTAAAGGAATAAAGTCCTTGTAAACGGTACCACATTCTGCTTGTTGTCATTTTTTTACTCGCACCTACAGTCCATACCTTTTTCGCTTCACAGAGAGTTTAGTTGTAGCAGGGTGTTGCGTTCCTTCTTCATAGAGGCGTGCGTAACACATGGACACTATCTCTATTAACTAGACACTATCTCTATTGTTATTAACTAGACACTATCTCTATTAACTAGACACTATCTCTATTAACTAGACACTATCTCTATTAACTAGACAGTGTCTCTATTGTTATTAACTAGAAGCTATCTCTATTAACTAGACACTATCTCTATTAACTAAACACTATCTCTGTTAACTAGACACTATCTCTATTAACTAGACACTATCTCTATTAACTAAACACTATCTCTATTAACCAGACACTATCTCTATTGTTATTGACTAGACACTATCTCTATTATCTCTATTAACTAGACACTATCTCTATTGTTATTAACTAGACACTATCTCTATTATCTCTATTAACTAGACACTATCTCTATTAACTAGGCACTATCTCTATTAACTAGACACTATCTCTATTAACTAGACACTATCTCTATTAACTAGACACTATCTCTATTGTTATTAACTAGACACTATCTCTATTAACTAGACACTATCTCTATTAACTAGACACTATCTATATTGTTATTACATGGACACTATCTCTATTGTTATTAACTAGACAATATCTCTATTATCTCTATTAACTAGACACTATCTCTATTAACTAGGCACTATCTCTATTAACCAGACACTATCTCTATTAACTAGACACTATCTCTATTAACTAGACACTATCTCTATTAACTAGACACTATCTCTATTGTTATTAACTAGACACTATCTCTATCTCTATTAACTAGACACTATCTCTATTAACTAAACACTATCTCTGTTAACTAGACACTATCTCTATTAACTAGACACTATCTCTATTAACTAAACACTATCTCTATTAACCAGACACTATCTCTATTGTTATTGACTAGACACTATCTCTATTATCTCTATTAACTAGACACTATCTCTATTGTTATTAACTAGACACTATCTCTATTATCTCTATTAACTAGACACTATCTCTATTAACTAGGCACTATCTCTATTAACTAGACACTATCTCTATTAACTAGACACTATCTCTATTAACTAGACACTATCTCTATTGTTATTAACTAGACACTATCTCTATTAACTAGACACTATCTCTATTAACTAGACACTATCTCTATTGTTATTACATGGACACTATCTCTATTGTTATTAACTAGACAATATCTCTATTATCTCTATTAACTAGACACTATCTCTATTAACTAGGCACTATCTCTATTAACCAGACACTATCTCTATTAACTAGACACTATCTCTATTAACTAGACACTATCTCTATTAACTAGACACTATCTCTATTGTTATTAACTAGACACTATCTCTATCTCTATTAACTAGACACTATCTCTATTAACTAAACACTATCTCTATTAACTAGACACTATCTCTATTGTTATTAACTAGACACTATCTCTATTAACTAGATACTATCTCTATTAACTAGACACTATATCTATTAACTAGACACTATCTCTATTAACTAGACACTATCTCTATCTCTATTAACTAGACACTATCTCTATTAACTAGATACTATCTCTATTAACTAGACACTATCTATATTAACTAGACATTATCTCTATTAACTAGACATTATCTCTATTAACTAGACACTATCTCTATTAACAAGACACTATCTCTATTAACTAGACACTATCTCTATTGTTATTAACTAGAAGCTATCTCTATTAACTAGACACTATTTCTATTAACTAAACACTATCTCTGTTAACTAGACACTATCTCTATTAACTAGACACTATCTCTATTAACTAGACACTATCTCTATTAACTAGACACTATCTCTATTAACTAGACACTATCTCTATTAACTAGACACTATCTCTATTAACTAGACACTATCTCTATTAACTAGACACTATCTCTATTAACTAGACACTATCTCTATTAACTAGACACTATCTCTATTAACTAGACACTATCTCTATTAACTAGACACTATCTCTATTAACCAGACACTATCTCTATTAACTAGACACTATCTCTATTAACTAGACACTATCTCTATTAACTAGACACTATCTCTGTTAACTAGACACTATCTCTATTAACTCTATTAACTAGACACTATCTCTATTAACTAGACACTATCTCTATTAACTAGACACTATCTCTATTAACTAGACACTATCTCTATTAACTAGACACTATCTCTATTAACTAGACACTATATATATATATATAAATAATGACTTGTTTAGAATATCTCCAAACTGCATCCCAAATAGATCCCTAATGCCTTTATACTGCACTCACTGGGTTTGACCACTGCTCTCTGCACTATGTAGGGAATGGGTTACCATTTAGGATGCATGTCATGTCTTCATATTTGGCATTCAGCTATTTCATTAACGGCCGTTGTGTCAGCTGATTATTCCCCGAGAAGGTATAATGTTAACATCAGCCGTCTAAGAGCCGCTGACATTGTAGAAGAGCTGCATACCAAGTCCTAGTCCTGTCCCCCCCGTCTCCCCCTCTATAGCAGTTAGCATTCATGCCTCTGTCTCCATCCTAAATGGCAGCCCTATTTTCCTCATAGGGTGCACTACTTTTCATGAGCCCTCTGGGCAAAAGTAGTGCACATTTATAAGGGAACACGGTGTCATTTCGGTGTGCAGTCCATCTCCATCCCTGACATTAGCAGGCAGTAGACAGTGAGCACTGAGCAGCCCGGCCTCCAGTGGAGAGGGGGGGGGCTTTATAATTAGGAGTGTTTTGCATGATTTAATTGATCGGCAGAATAATAATATCCACAAGGTATTAATTATAGCTTCAAACCAATCATATCCCGTTGGCTGCCATGTTCCGAGTCTGTTCAGATGGGACCCGTTTAGATGGATGTTTAGTCTGATGGGCTATCCACGCACACACATACAGTAATTATGCTGCAGTAGTTTACGTGTCGCGGGGGCTAGGGTCAGTCTGTTATATCTGGAGTATTTCTCCTGTCTTGTCCGGGTGTCCTGTGAGAATTTAAGTATGCTCCCTCTAATTATCTCTCTCTCTTTCTCTCTCTTTCTCTAGCGCTTTCTCTTTCTCTTTCTCTTTCTCATTCTCTTTCTCTTCTCTCAGAGGACACGAGCCCTAGGACCATGCCTCAGGACTACCTGGCCTGACGGCTCCTTGCTGTCCCCAGTCCACCTGGTCGTGCTGCTGCTCCAGTTTCAACTGTTCTGCCTGCGGCTATGGAACCCTGACCTGTTCACCGGACGTGATACATGTCCCAAACCTGCTGTTTTCAACTCTATCTGTACTGCACCTGCTGTCTCTAACTCTGAATGATCGGCTATGAAAAGCCAACTGACATTTACTCCTGAGGTGCTGACTTGTTGGACCCTCTACAACCATTGTGATTATTATTATTTGACCCTGCTGGTCATCTATGAAGATTTGAACATTTTAGCCATGTTCTGTTATAATCTCCACCCGGCACAGCCAGAAGAGGACTGGCCACCCCTCATAGCCTGGTTCCTCTCTAGGTTTCTTCCTAGGTTCCAGCCTTTCTAGGGAGTTTTTCCTAGCCACCGTGCTTCTACACCTGCATTGCTTGCTGTTTGGGGGTTTAGTCTGGGTTTCTGTACAGGACTTTGAGATATCAGCTGATGTACGAAGGGCTTTATAAATACATTAGATTTGATTTGACTTGTATTCCTGTGTATCTCGCCTTGCCACATTCACTTGTATTCCCGTGTATCTCGCCTTGCCACATTCACTTGTATTCCCGTGTATCTCGCCTTGCCACATTCACTTGTATTCCCGTGTATCTCGCCTTGCCACATTCACTTGTATTCCCGTGTATCTCGCCTTGCCACATTCACTTGTATTCTTTGAGACATCAGCTAATGTAAAAAAAAGGACTTTATAAATATTTTTGATTGATTGATTGATTTGATTGACACATACACAAACACACACACACGCGCACACACACACAAACACAAGTTCTATAGCAGCACTACTGAGAGCATCTTGACTCTCTGCGTTTCTCTTAGTATTGCAATTGCTCGGCATCAACCAGGCGGTGTCAGAGGGTAGTGCGTCCGGCCCCAGTACATCACCGAGGCCGAGCTTCCTGCCATCCAGGACCTCTATACCAGGCGGTGTCAGAGGGTAGTGTATACAGCTCAGTACATCACCGATGCAGAGCTTCCTGCCATCCAGGACCTCTATACCAGGCGGTGTCAGAGGGTAGTGTATACAGCCCAGTACATCACCGATGCAGAGCTTCCTGCCATCCAGGACCTCTAAACCAGGCGGTGTCAGGGGGTAGTGTATACAGCCCAGTATATCACCGAGGCCGAGCTTCCTGCCATCCAGGACCTCTAAACCAGGCGGTGTCAGAGGAAGGCCCTAAAAACTGTCAAAGACTCCAACCAATCAAGTCATAGACTGTTCTCTCTGCTACCGCACGGCAAGAGGTAAAGGTGCACCACATCAGGAAGCAACAGGACCCTGAACAGCTTCTACCCTCCGAGCCATAAGACTGATAAATAGTTAGTTAAATATTAAACCAAATAGCTACCCGGACTATCTGCATTGACCCTTTTTCCACTAACTTTGTTGACTCATCACATCCGCTTCTGCTAGTGTTTATTATCTATCCTGTTGCCTAGTTACTTCACCCCTATCTATATGTACATATCTACTGTCTAGTATCTATCCTTTACCCCTATCTATATGTACATATCTACTGTCTATTATCTATCCTTTACCCCTACCTATATGTACATATCTACTGTCTATTATACATCCTTTACCCCTACCTATATGTACATATCTACGGTCTATTATCTATCCTTTACCCCTACCTATATGTACATATCTACTGTCTATTATCTATCCTTTACCCCTACCTATATGTACATATCTACTGTCTATTATACATCCTTTACCCCTACCTATATGTACATATCTACTGTCTAGTATCTATCCTTTACCCCTATCTATATGTACATATCTACTGTCTAGTATCTATCCTTTACCCCTACCTATATGTACATATCTACCTCAATTACCTCGTACCCCTGTACATCAACTCAGTACTGGTACTTCCTGTATATAGCCATGTTATTACCTGGTACTTCATGTATATAGCCATGTTATTACCTGGTACTCCCTGTATATAGCCATGTTATTACCTGGTACTTCCTGTATATAGCCATGTTATTACCTGGTACTTCCTGTATATAGCCATGTTATTACGTGGTACTTCATGTATATAGCCATGGTATTGCCTGGTACTCCCTGTATATAGCCATGTTATTACCTGGTACTTCCTGTATATAGCCATGTTATCACCTGGTACTTCCTGTATATAGCCATGTTATCACCTGGTACTTCCTGTATATAGCCATGTTATTACCTGGTACTCCCTGTATATAGCCATGTTATTACCTGGTACTTCCTGTATATTGCCATGTTATTACCTGGTACTCCCTGTATATAGCCATGTTATTACCTGGTACTTCCTGTATATAGCCAAGTTATTACCTGGTTCTCCCTGTATATAGCCATTTTATTACCTGGTACTTCCTGTATATAGCCATGTTATTACCTGGTACTTCCTGTATATAGCCATTTTATTACCTGGTACTTCCTGTATATAGCCATGTTATTACCTGGTACTCCCTGTATATAGCCATGTTATTACCTGGTACTTCCTGTATATAGCCATGTTATTACATGGTACTTCCTGTATATAGCCATGTTATTACCTGGTACTTCCTGTATATAGCCATGTTATTACCTGGTACCTGCTGTATATAGCCATTTTATTACCTGGTACTCCCTGTATATAGCCATGTTATTACCTGGTACTTCCTGTATATAGCCATGTTATCACCTGGTACTTCCTGTATATAGCCATGTTATCACCTGGTACTTCCTGTATATAGCCATGTTATTACCTGGTACTTCCTGTATATAGCCATGTTATCACCTGGTACTTCCTGTATATAGCCATGTTATTACCTGGTACTTCCTGTATATAACCATTTTATTACCTGGTACTTCCTGTATATAGCCATGTTATTACCTGGTACTTCCTGTATATAGCCATGTTATTACCTGGTACCCAGTGTATATAGCCATGTTATTACCTGGTACCCAGTGTATATATCCATGTTATTACCTGGTACCCCTGCACATTGACTCGGTACTGGTACTCATTTCACTGTTAGTCGACACCTGTTGTTGGGGAAGGAACCGTTTTAAATCATTACACTGTTAGTCGACACCTGTTGTTGGGGAAGGAACCGTTTTAAATCATTACACTGTTAGTCGACATCTGTTGTTGGGGAAGGAACCGTTTTAAATCATTACACTGTTAGTCGACACCTGTTGTTGGGGAAGGAACCGTTTTAAATCATTACACTGTTAGTCGACACCTGTTGTTGGGGAAGGAACCGTTTTAAATCATTACACTGTTAGTCGACATCTGTTGTTGGGGAAGGAACCGTTTTAAATCATTACACTGTTAGTCGACACCTGTTGTTGGGGAAGGAACCGTTTTAAATCATTACACTGTTAGTCGACATCTGTTGTTGGGGAAGGAACCGTTTTAAATCATTACACTGTTAGTCGACACCTGTTGTTGGGGAAGGAACCGTTTAAATCATTACACTGTTAGTCGACATTTGTTGTTGGGGAAGGAACCGTTTTAAATCATTACACTGTTAGTCGACATTTGTTGTTGGGGAAGGAACCGTTTTAAATCATTACACAGTTAGTCGACACCTGTTGTTGGGGAAGGAACCGTTTAAATCATTACACTGTTAGTCGACATTTGTTGTTGGGGAAGGAACCGTTTTAAATCATTACACTGTTAGTCGACATTTGTTGTTGGGGAAGGAACCGTTTAAATCATTACACTGTTAGTCGACACCTGTTGTTGGGGAAGG
The DNA here is from genome assembly GCF_034236695.1 of Oncorhynchus nerka. Classification (NCBI taxonomy): domain Eukaryota; kingdom Metazoa; phylum Chordata; class Actinopteri; order Salmoniformes; family Salmonidae; genus Oncorhynchus; species Oncorhynchus nerka. Next base: position 234,156 of record NW_027040461.1, read on the forward strand.
AACCGTTTTAAATCATTACACTGTTAGTCGACATCTGTTGTTGGGGAAGGAACCGTTTTAAATCATTACACTGTTAGTCGACATTTGTTGTTGGGGAAGGAACCGTTTTAAATCATTACACTGTTAGTCGACATCTGTTGTTGGGGAAGGAACCGTTTTAAATCATTACACTGTTAGTCGACACCTGTTGTTGGGGAAGGAACCGTTTAAATCATTACATTTACATTACATTTAAGTCATTTAGCAGACGCTCTTATCCAGAGCGACTTACAAATTGGTGCTTTCACTTGGTGCTATATCTTTCAATTGGTGCTTTCTCCACTACTGTCCCATCGATGTGGATAGGAACCGTGCTCCTCTGCTGTTTCCTGAAGTCCACTATCATCTCCTTTGTTTTGTTGACGTTGAGTGTGAGGTTATTTTCACTGACACCAGGGCCCTCAAATCCTCCCTGCAGGCCATCTTGTTGTTGGTAATCAAGCCTACCACTGTTGTGTCGTCTGAAAACTTGATGATTGAGTTGGAGTTAGTGCATGGCCAGGCAGTCATGGCTGAACAGGGAGTACAGGAGAGGACTGGTAAAACACACTGTGGGGCCCCAGTGTTGAGGATCAACCGGGGTGGAGATGTTGTTTCCTTCCCTCACCACCTGGGGGTTGGGCCCGTCATAAAGTCCAGGACCCAGTTGCACAGAGTGAACCGTCGAGATCCAGGGTCTCGAGCTTGATGACGAGTTTGGAGTGTACTATGGTGTTAAACGCTGAGCTGTTATCGATGAACAGCATTCTTACATAGATATTCCTCTTGCCAAGATTACATTTACATTACATTTACATTTAAGTCATTTAGCAGAAGGAACGCTCTTATCCAGAGCGACTTACAAATTGAACCGTGCGTTCACCTGTTAAGACATCCAGTGGAACAGCCACTTTACAATAGTGCATCTAAATCTTTTAAGGGGTGAGAAGGATTACTTTATCCTATCCTAGGTATTCCTGAAAGAGGTGGGGTTTCAGGTGTCTCCGGACAGGTGGTGATTGACTCCGCTGTCCTGGCGTCGTGAGGGAGTTTGTTCCACCATTGGGGGGCCAGAGCAGCGAACAGTTTTGACTGGGCTGAACGCTTTAACTCATTACTTCCTCAGTGGTAGGGAGGCGAACAGGCCAGAGGTGGATGAACGTTAGTGCCCTTGTTTGGGTGTAGGGCCTGAAATCAGAGCCTGGAGGTACTGAGGTGCCGTTCCCCTCACAGCTCCGTTTAAAGCACCATGGTCTTGTAGCGGATGCGAGCTTCAACTGGAAGCCAGTGGAGAGAGCGGAGGAGCGGGGTGACGTGAGAGAACTTGGGAAGGTTGAACACCAGACGGGCTGCGGCGTTCTGGATGAGTTGTAGGGTTTAATGGCACAGGCAGGGAGCCCAGCCAACAGCGAGTTGCAGTAATCCAGACGGGAGATGACAAGTGCCTGGATTAGGACCTGCGCTGCTTCCTGTGTGAGGCAGGGTTACTCTGCGGATGTTGTAGAGCATGAACCTACAAGAACGGGCCACCGCCTTGATGTTAGTTGAGAACGACAGGGTGTTGTCCAGGATCACGCCACTGTTCTTAGCGCTCTGGGAGGAGGACACAATGGAGTTGTCAACCGTGGTGGCGAGATCATGGAATGGGCAGTCCTTCCCCGGGAGGAAGAGCAGCTCCGTCTTGCCGAGGTTCAGCTTGAGGTGGTGATCCGTCATCCACACTGATATGTCTGCCAGACATGCAGAGATGCGATTCGCCACCTGGTCATCAGAAGGGGGAAAGGAAAGATTAATTGTGTGTCGTCTGCATAGCAATGATAGGAGAGACCATGTGAGGTTATGACAGAGCCAAGTGACTTGGTGTATAGCGAGAATAGGAGAGGGCCTAGAACAGAGCCCTGGGGGACGCCAGTGGTGAGTTGGTGAAGGAGACAGATTCTCGCCACGCCACCTGGTAGGAGCGACCTGTCAGGTAGGAACGCAATCAAGCGTTACACGCCGGAGATGCCCAACTCGGAGAGGGTGGAGAGGAGGATCTGATGGTTCACAGTATCGAAGGCAGCCGATAGGTCTAGAAGGATGAGAGCAGAGGAGAGAGAGTTAGCTTTAGCAGTGCGGAGTGCCTCCGTGATACAGAGAAGAGCAGTCTCAGTTGAATGACTAGTCTTGAAACCTGACTGATTTGGATCAAGAAGGTCATTCTGAGAGAGATAGCGGGAGAGCTGGCCAAGGACGGCACGTTCAAGAGTTTTGGAGAGAAAAGAAAGAAGGGATACTGGTCTGTAGTTGTTGACATCATTACACTGTTAGTCGACATTTGTTGTTGGGGAAGGAACCGTTTTAAATCATTACACTGTTAGTCGACATTTGTTGTTGGGGAAGGAACCGTTTAAATCATTACACTGTTAGTCGACACCTGTTGTTGGGGAAGGAACCGTTTTAAATCATTACACTGTTAGTCGACATCTGTTGTTGGGGAAGGAACCGTTTTAAATCATTACACTGTTAGTCGACACCTGTTGTTGGGGAAGGAACCGTTTAAATCATTACACTGTTAGTCGACATTTGTTGTTGGGGAAGGAACCGTTTTAAATCATTACACTGTTAGTCGACATTTGTTGTTGGGGAAGGAACCGTTTTAAATCATTACACTGTTAGTCGACACCTGTTGTTGGGGAAGGAACCGTTTAAATCATTACACTGTTAGTCGACATTTGTTGTTGGGGAAGGAACCGTTTTAAATCATTACACTGTTAGTCGACATTTGTTGTTGGGGAAGGAACCGTTTTAAATCATTACACTGTTAGTCGACACCTGTTGTTGGGGAAGGAACCGTTTAAATCATTACACTGTTAGTCGACATCTGTTGTTGGGGAAGGAACCGTTTTAAATCATTACACTGTTAGTCGACACCTGTTGTTGGGGAAGGAACCGTTTAAATCATTACACTGTTAGTCGACATTTGTTGTTGGGGAAGGAACCGTTTAAATCATTACACTGTTAGTCGACACCTGTTGTTGGGGAAGGAACCGTTTTAAATCATTACACTGTTAGTCGACATTTGTTGTTGGGGAAGGAACCGTTTTAAATCATTACACTGTTAGTCGACACCTGTTGTTGGGGAAGGAACCGTTTTAAATCATTACACTGTTAGTCGACACCTGTTGTTGGGGAAGGAACCGTTTTAAATCATTACACTGTTAGTCGACATTTGTTGTTGGGGAAGGAACCGTTTTAAATCATTACACTGTTAGTCGACATCTGTTGTTGGGGAAGGAACCGTTTTAAATCATTACACTGTTAGTCGACACCTGTTGTTGGGGAAGGAACCGTTTTAAATCATTACACTGTTAGTCGACACCTGTTGTTGGGGAAGGAACCGTTTTAAATCATTACACTGTTAGTCGACATCTGTTGTTGGGGAAGGAACCGTTTTAAATCATTACACTGTTAGTCGACATTTGTTGTTGGGGAAGGAACCGTTTTAAATCATTACACTGTTAGTCGACATTTGTTGTTGGGGAAGGAACCGTTTAAATCATTATACTGTTAGTCGACACCTGTTGTTGGGGAAGGAACCGTTTAAATCATTACACTGTTAGTCGACATTTGTTGTTGGGGAAGGAACCGTTTTAAATCATTACACTGTTAGTCGACATTTGTTGTTGGGGAAGGAACCGTTTAAATCATTACACTGTTAGTCGACACCTGTTGTTGGGGAAGGAACCGTTTTAAATCATTACACTGTTAGTCGACACCTGTTGTTGGGGAAGGAACCGTTTTAAATCATTACACTGTTAGTCGACACCTGTTGTTGGGGAAGGAACCGTTTTAAATCATTACACTGTTAGTCGACACCTGTTGTTGGGGAAGGAACCGTTTTAAATCATTACACTGTTAGTCGACACCTGTTGTTGGGGAAGGAACCGTTTTAAATCATTACACTGTTAGTCGACACCTGTTGTTGGGGAAGGAACCGTTTTAAATCATTACACTGTTAGTCGACATCTGTTGTTGGGGAAGGAACCGTTTTAAATCATTACACTGTTAGTCGACACCTGTTGTTTTGGAAAGGAAACGTTTAAATCATTACACTGTTAGTCGACATTTGTTGTTGGGGAAGGAACCGTTTTAAATCATTACACTGTTAGTCGACATTTGTTGTTGGGGAAGGAACCGTTTTAAATCATTACACTGTTAGTCGACACCTGTTGTTGGGGAAGGAACCGTTTAAATCATTACACTGTTAGTCGACATTTGTTGTTGGGGAAGGAACCGTTTTAAATCATTACACTGTTAGTCGACATTTGTTGTTGGGGAAGGAACCGTTTTAAATCATTACACTGTTAGTCGACACCTGTTGTTGGGGAAGGAACCGTTTAAATCATTACACTGTTAGTCGACATCTGTTGTTGGGGAAGGAACCGTTTTAAATCATTACACTGTTAGTCGACACCTGTTGTTGGGGAAGGAACCGTTTAAATCATTACACTGTTAGTCGACATTTGTTGTTGGGGAAGGAACCGTTTAAATCATTACACTGTTAGTCGACACCTGTTGTTGGGGAAGGAACCGTTTTAAATCATTACACTGTTAGTCGACATTTGTTGTTGGGAAGGAACCGTTTTAAATCATTACACTGTTAGTCGACACCTGTTGTTGGGGAAGGAACCGTTTTAAATCATTACACTGTTAGTCGACACCTGTTGTTGGGGAAGGAACCGTTTTAAATCATTACACTGTTAGTCGACATTTGTTGTTGGGGAAGGAACCGTTTTAAATCATTACACTGTTAGTCGACATCTGTTGTTGGGGAAGGAACCGTTTTAAATCATTACACTGTTAGTCGACACCTGTTGTTGGGGAAGGAACCGTTTTAAATCATTACACTGTTAGTCGACACCTGTTGTTGGGGAAGGAACCGTTTTAAATCATTACACTGTTAGTCGACATCTGTTGTTGGGGAAGGAACCATTTTAAATCATTACACTGTTAGTCGACATTTGTTGTTGGGGAAGGAACCGTTTTAAATCATTACACTGTTAGTCGACATTTGTTGTTGGGGAAGGAACCGTTTTAAATCATTACACTGTTAGTCGACATTTGTTGTTGGGGAAGGAACCGTTTAAATCATTACACTGTTAGTCGACATCTGTTGTTGGGGAAGGAACCGTTTTAAATCATTACACTGTTAGTCGACATTTGTTGTTGGGGAAGGAACCGTTTTAAATCATTACACTGTTAGTCGACATTTGTTGTTGGGGAAGGAACCGTTTAAATCATTACACTGTTAGTCGACACCTGTTGTTGGGGAAGGAACCGTTTTAAATCATTACACTGTTAGTCGACACCTGTTGTTGGGGAAGGAACCGTTTTAAATCATTACACTGTTAGTCGACACCTGTTGTTGGGGAAGGAACCGTTTTAAATCATTACACTGTTAGTCGACATCTGTTGTTGGGGAAGGAACCGTTTTAAATCATTACACTGTTAGTCGACACCTGTTGTTGGGGAAGGAACCGTTTTAAATCATTACACTGTTAGTCGACATCTGTTGTTGGGGAAGGAACCGTTTTAAATCATTACACTGTTAGTCGACACCTGTTGTTGGGGAAGGAACCGTTTAAATCATTACACTGTTAGTCGACACCTGTTGTTGGGGAAGGAACCGTTTTAAATCATTACACTGTTAGTCGACACCTGTTGTTGGGGAAGGAACCGTTTAAATCATTACACTGTTAGTCGACATTTGTTGTTGGGGAAGGAACCGTTTTAAATCATTACACTGTTAGTCGACATTTGTTGTTGGGGAAGGAACCGTTTTAAATCATTACACTGTTAGTCGACACCTGTTGTTGGGGAAGGAACCGTTTTAAATCATTACACTGTTAGTCGACACCTGTTGTTGGGGAAGGAACCGTTTTAAATCATTACACTGTTAGTCGACACCTGTTGTTGGGGAAGGAACCGTTTTAAATCATTACACTGTTAGTCGACATCTGTTGTTGGGGAAGGAACCGTTTTAAATCATTACACTGTTAGTCGACACCTGTTGTTGGGGAAGGAACCGTTTTAAATCATTACACTGTTAGTCGACACCTGTTGTTGGGGAAGGAACCGTTTTAAATCATTACACTGTTAGTCGACACCTGTTGTTGGGGAAGGAACCGTTTTAAATCATTACACTGTTAGTCGACATTTGTTGTTGGGGAAGGAACCGTTTTAAATCATTACACTGTTAGTCGACATTTGTTGTTGGGAAGGAACCGTTTAAATCATTACACTGTTAGTCGACATTTGTTGTTGGGGAAGGAACCGTTTTAAATCATTACACTGTTAGTCGACATTTGTTGTTGGGGAAGGAACCGTTTTAAATCATTACACTGTTAGTCGACACCTGTTGTTGGGGAAGGAACCGTTTTAAATCATTACACTGTTAGTCGACATTTGTTGTTGGGGAAGGAACCGTTTTAAATCATTACACTGTTAGTCGACACCTGTTGTTGGGGAAGGAACCGTTTTAAATCATTACACTGTTAGTCGACACCTGTTGTTGGGGAAGGAACCGTTTTAAATCATTACACTGTTAGTCGACACCTGTTGTTGGGGAAGGAACCGTTTTAAATCATTACACTGTTAGTCGACACCTGTTGTTGGGGAAGGAACCGTTTTAAATCATTACACTGTTAGTCGACATTTGTTGTTGGGGAAGGAACCGTTTTAAATCATTACACTGTTAGTCGACATTTGTTGTTGGGGAAGGAACCGTTTTAAATCATTACACTGTTAGTCGACATTTGTTGTTGGGGAAGGAACCGTTTAAATCATTACACTGTTAGTCGACATTTGTTGTTGGGGAAGGAACCGTTTTAAATCATTACACTGTTAGTCGACATTTGTTGTTGGGGAAGGAACCGTTTTAAATCATTACACTGTTAGTCGACACCTGTTGTTGGGGAAGGAACCGTTTTAAATCATTACACTGTTAGTCGACATTTGTTGTTGGGGAAGGAACCGTTTTAAATCATTACACTGTTAGTCGACACCTGTTGTTGGGGAAGGAACCGTTTTAAATCATTACACTGTTAGTCGACACCTGTTGTTGGGGAAGGAACCGTTTTAAATCATTACACTGTTAGTCGACACCTGTTGTTGGGGAAGGAACCGTTTTAAATCATTACACTGTTAGTCGACATCTGTTGTTGGGGAAGGAACCGTTTTAAATCATTACACTGTTAGTCGACATTTGTTGTTGGGGAAGGAACCGTTTTAAATCATTACACTGTTAGTCGACATTTGTTGTTGGGGAAGGAACCGTTTAAATCATTACACTGTTAGTCGACACCTGTTGTTGGGGAAGGAACCGTTTTAAATCATTACACTGTTAGTCGACATTTGTTGTTGGGGAAGGAACCGTTTTAAATCATTACACTGTTAGTCGACATTTGTTGTTGGGGAAGGAACCGTTTAAATCATTACACTGTTAGTCGACACCTGTTGTTGGGGAAGGAACCGTTTTAAATCATTACACTGTTAGTCGACACCTGTTGTTGGGGAAGGAACCGTTTTAAATCATTACACTGTTAGTCGACATTTGTTGTTGGGGAAGGAACCGTTTTAAATCATTACACTGTTAGTCGACACCTGTTGTTGGGGAAGGAACCGTTTTAAATCATTACACTGTTAGTCGACACCTGTTGTTGGGGAAGGAACCGTTTTAAATCATTACACTGTTAGTCGACACACCTGTTGTTGGGAAGGAACCGTTTTAAATCATTACACTGTTAGTCGACATCTGTTGTTGGGGAAGGAACCGTTTTAAATCATTACACTGTTAGTCGACACCTGTTGTTTTGGGGAAGGAACCGTTTAAATCATTACACTGTTAGTCGACATTTGTTGTTGGGGAAGGAACCGTTTTAAATCATTACACTGTTAGTCGACATTTGTTGTTGGGGAAGGAACCGTTTTAAATCATTACACTGTTAGTCGACACCTGTTGTTGGGGAAGGAACCGTTTAAATCATTACACTGTTAGTCGACATTTGTTGTTGGGAAGGAACCGTTTTAAATCATTACACTGTTAGTCGACATTTGTTGTTGGGGAAGGAACCGTTTTAAATCATTACACTGTTAGTCGACACCTGTTGTTGGGGAAGGAACCGTTTAAATCATTACACTGTTAGTCGACATCTGTTGTTGGGGAAGGAACCGTTTTAAATCATTACACTGTTAGTCGACACCTGTTGTTGGGGAAGGAACCGTTTAAATCATTACACTGTTAGTCGACATTTGTTGTTGGGGAAGGAACCGTTTAAATCATTACACTGTTAGTCGACACCTGTTGTTGGGGAAGGAACCGTTTTAAATCATTACACTGTTAGTCGACATTTGTTGTTGGGGAAGGAACCGTTTTAAATCATTACACTGTTAGTCGACACCTGTTGTTGGGGAAGGAACCGTTTTAAATCATTACACTGTTAGTCGACACCTGTTGTTGGGGAAGGAACCGTTTTAAATCATTACACTGTTAGTCGACATTTGTTGTTGGGGAAGGAACCGTTTTAAATCATTACACTGTTAGTCGACATCTGTTGTTGGGGAAGGAACCGTTTTAAATCATTACACTGTTAGTCGACACCTGTTGTTGGGGAAGGAACCGTTTTAAATCATTACACTGTTAGTCGACACCTGTTGTTGGGGAAGGAACCGTTTTAAATCATTACACTGTTAGTCGACATCTGTTGTTGGGGAAGGAACCGTTTTAAATCATTACACTGTTAGTCGACATTTGTTGTTGGGGGAAGGAACCGTTTTAAATCATTACACTGTTAGTCGACATTTGTTGTTGGGGAAGGAACCGTTTTAAATCATTACACTGTTAGTCGACATTTGTTGTTGGGGAAGGAACCGTTTAAATCATTACACTGTTAGTCGACATCTGTTGGGGAAGGAACCGTTTTAAATCATTACACTGTTAGTCGACATTTGTTGTTGGGGAAGGAACCGTTTTAAATCATTACACTGTTAGTCGACATTTGTTGTTGGGGAAGGAACCGTTTAAATCATTACACTGTTAGTCGACACCTGTTGTTGGGGAAGGAACCGTTTTAAATCATTACACTGTTAGTCGACACCTGTTGTTGGGGAAGGAACCGTTTTAAATCATTACACTGTTAGTCGACACCTGTTGTTGGGGAAGGAACCGTTTTAAATCATTACACTGTTAGTCGACACCTGTTGTTGGGGAAGGAACCGTTTTAAATCATTACACTGTTAGTCGACACCTGTTGTTGGGGAAGGAACCGTTTTAAATCATTACACTGTTAGTCGACATCTGTTGTTGGGGAAGGAACCGTTTTAAATCATTACACTGTTAGTCGACACCTGTTGTTGGGGAAGGAACCGTTTTTTAAATCATTACACTGTTAGTCGACACCTGTTGTTGGGGAAGGAACCGTTTTAAATCATTACACTGTTAGTCGACACCTGTTGTTGGGGAAGGAACCGTTTTAAATCATTACACTGTTAGTCGACATTTGTTGTTGGGGAAGGAACCGTTTTAAATCATTACACTGTTAGTCGACATTACTGTTGTTGGGGAAGGAACCGTTTTAAATCATTACACTGTTAGTCGACACCTGTTGTTGGGGAAGGAACCGTTTTAAATCATTACACTGTTAGTCGACACCTGTTGTTGGGAAGGAACCGTTTTAAATCATTACACTGTTAGTCGACACCTGTTGTTGGGGAAGGAACCGTTTTAAATCATTACACTGTTAGTCGACATCTGTTGTTGGGGAAGGAACCGTTTTAAATCATTACACTGTTAGTCGACACCTGTTGTTGGGGAAGGAACCGTTTTAAATCATTACACTGTTAGTCGACACCTGTTGTTGGGGAAGGAACCGTTTTAAATCATTACACTGTTAGTCGACACCTGTTGTTGGGGAAGGAACCGTTTTAAATCATTACACTGTTAGTCGACATTTGTTGTTGGGGAAGGAACCGTTTTAAATCATTACACTGTTAGTCGACATTTGTTGTTGGGGAAGGAACCGTTTTAAATCATTACACTGTTAGTCGACATTTGTTGTTGGGGAAGGAACCGTTTTAAATCATTACACTGTTAGTCGACATTTGTTGTTGGGGAAGGAACCGTTTTAAATCATTACACTGTTAGTCGACACCTGTTGTTGGGGAAGGAACCGTTTAAATCATTACACTGTTAGTCGACATTTGTTGTTGGGAAGGAACCGTTTTAAATCATTACACTGTTAGTCGACACCTGTTGTTGTTGGGGAAGGAACCGTTTTAAATCATTACACTGTTAGTCGACATTTGTTGTTGGGGAAGGAACCGTTTTAAATCATTACACTGTTAGTCGACACCTGTTGTTGGGGAAGGAACCGTTTTAAATCATTACACTGTTAGTCGACACCTGTTGTTGGGGAAGGAACCGTTTTAAATCATTACACTGTTAGTCGACACCTGTTGTTGGGGAAGGAACCGTTTTAAATCATTACACTGTTAGTCGACATTTGTTGTTGGGGAAGGAACCGTTTTAAATCATTACACTGTTAGTCGACACCTGTTGTTGGGGAAGGAACCGTTTTAAATCATTACACTGTTAGTCGACATTTGTTGTTGGGGAAGGAACCGTTTTAAATCATTACACTGTTAGTCGACATTTGTTGTTGGGGAAGGAACCGTTTTAAATCATTACACTGTTAGTCGACACCTGTTGTTGGGGAAGGAACCGTTTTAAATCATTACACTGTTAGTCGACATTTGTTGTTGGGGAAGGAACCGTTTTAAATCATTACACTGTTAAGTCGACACCTGTTGTTGGGGAAGGAACCGTTTTAAATCATTACACTGTTAGTCGACACCTGTTGTTGGGGAAGGAACCGTTTAAATCATTACACTGTTAGTCGACACCTGTTGTTGGGGAAGGAACCGTTTTAAATCATTACACTGTTAGTCGACACCTGTTGTTGGGGAAGGAACCGTTTTAAATCATTACACTGTTAGTCGACACCTGTTGTTGGGGAAGGAACCGTTTAAATCATTACACTGTTAGTCGACACCTGTTGTTGGGGAAGGAACCGTTTTAAATCATTACACTGTTAGTCGACACCTGTTGTTGGGGAAGGAACCGTTTAAATCATTACACTGTTAGTCGACATTTGTTGTTGGGGAAGGAACCGTTTTAAATCATTACACTGTTAGTCGACATTTGTTGTTGGGGAAGGAACCGTTTTAAATCATTACACTGTTAGTCGACACCTGTTGTTGGGGAAGGAACCGTTTTAAATCATTACACTGTTAGTCGACATTTGTTGTTGGGGAAGGAACCGTTTTAAATCATTACACTGTTAGTCGACACCTGTTGTTGGGGAAGGAACCGTTTTAAATCATTACACTGTTAGTCGACACCTGTTGTTGGGGAAGGAACCGTTTTAAATCATTACACTGTTAGTCGACACCTGTTGTTGGGGAAGGAACCGTTTTAAATCATTACACTGTTAGTCGACACCTGTTGTTGGGGAAGGAACCGTTTTAAATCATTACACTGTTAGTCGACACCTGTTGTTGGGGAAGGAACCGTTTTAAATCATTACACTGTTAGTCGACATCTGTTGTTGGGGAAGGAACCGTTTTAAATCATTACACTGTTAGTCGACATTTGTTGTTGGGGAAGGAACCGTTTTAAATCATTACACTGTTAGTCGACATTTGTTGTTGGGGAAGGAACCGTTTTAAATCATTACACTGTTAGTCGACATTTGTTGTTGGGGAAGGAACCGTTTAAATCATTACACTGTTAGTCGACATCTGTTGTTGGGGAAGGAACCGTTTTAAATCATTACACTGTTAGTCGACATTTGTTGTTGGGGAAGGAACCGTTTTAAATCATTACACTGTTAGTCGACATTTGTTGTTGGGGAAGGAACCGTTTTAAATCATTACACTGTTAGTCGACACCTGTTGTTGGGGAAGGAACCGTTTTAAATCATTACACTGTTAGTCGACACCTGTTGTTGGGGAAGGAACCGCTTTTAAATCATTACACTGTTAGTCGACACCTGTTGTTGGGGAAGGAACCGTTTTAAATCATTACACTGTTAGTCGACATCTGTTGTTGGGGAAGGAACCGTTTTAAATCATTACACTGTTAGTCGACACCTGTTGTTGGGGAAGGAACCGTTTAAATCATTACACTGTTAGTCGACACCTGTTGTTGGGGAAGGAACCGTTTTAAATCATTACACTGTTAGTCGACACCTGTTGTTGGGGAAGGAACCGTTTAAATCATTACACTGTTAGTCGACACCTGTTGTTGGGGAAGGAACCGTTTTAAATCATTACACTGTTAGTCGACACCTGTTGTTGGGGAAGGAACCGTTTTAAATCATTACACTGTTAGTCGACACCTGTTGTTGGGGAAGGAACCGTTTTAAATCATTACACTGTTAGTCGACACCTGTTGTTGGGGAAGGAACCGTTTTAAATCATTACACTGTTAGTCGACACCTGTTGTTGGGGAAGGAACCGTTTTAAATCATTACACTGTTAGTCGACACCTGTTGTTGGGGAAGGAACCGTTTTAAATCATTACACTGTTAGTCGACATTTGTTGTTGGGGAAGGAACCGTTTTAAATCATTACACTGTTAGTCGACATTTGTTGTTGGGGAAGGAACCGTTTTAAATCATTACACTGTTAGTCGACACCTGTTGTTGGGGAAGGAACCGTTTTAAATCATTACACTGTTAGTCGACACCTGTTGTTGGGGAAGGAACCGTTTTAAATCATTACACTGTTAGTCGACACCTGTTGTTGGGGAAGGAACCGTTTTAAATCATTACACTGTTAGTCGACATCTGTTGTTGGGGAAGGAACCGTTTTAAATCATTACACTGTTAGTCGACACCTGTTGTTGGGGAAGGAACCGTTTTAAATCATTACACTGTTAGTCGACACCTGTTGTTGGGGAAGGAACCGTTTTAAATCATTACACTGTTAGTCGACACCTG
>NW_027040461.1:252213-349026 GCF_034236695.1 Oncorhynchus nerka
AACCAGGAAGCTAATCGCTGTATCATGAAACCAGGAAGTGAATCGCTGTATCATGAAACCAGGAAGTGAATCGCTGTATCATGAAACCAGGAAGCTAATCGCTGAATCATGAAACCAGGAAGCTAATCGCCACGGGAATAAAGTATCATGTAATTATCAGACAGGTTATAAATAGATTTAATTTCATGCTTTGCAGAAAATGAAAATGGAAATGACGTTGGGGGGGTGTTTACTGAGCTTGAGACAGTAGGCTTCCACTCTGCCAGTGACAAGGAGAAATCACACGGGCTGTCAATTCAGACACCCTTCAAAACGTTACTCTGCTTGTCAGCATCATCATCATCATCAACATCATCATCATCAACATCGTCTCACATTGTCACATCCCCCATGTTCATGTCATCATCCCAGTGTTATGTCTTCCACAGTACTATGTTTGTTTGGGTACATCCCAGTGTTATGCTTTGGGTCATCCTGTTCCATGTTTGGTCCATCCCAGTGTTATGTTTGGGTACATCCCAAGTGTTATGTTTGGGTTGATCCCTGTGTTCCATGTTTGGGTACATCCCTGGTTCCATGTTTGTTTGGTTCCACCCTGTGTTCCAAACCTGGTTTGGTTCCATTCCTCAGTGTTATGTTTGGGTACATCCCAGTGTTATGTTTGGGTTCCCAGTGTTATGTTTGTTTGGGTACACCTGTTATGTTTGTCTGGGTACACCCAGTGTTATGTTTGGGTACATCCCAGATGTTATGTTTGGGTAAAAGTGTTATGTTTGTCTGGTTATGTACATCCCAGTGTTATGTTTGTCTGGGTACATCCCAGTGTTATGTTTAAAATGTCCCTGTTATGTTTCCATCCCAGTGTTATGTTTGTACATCCCAGTGTTATGTTTCTCCATCCCAGTGTTATGTTTGTTTTGGTACATCCCAGTGTTATGTTTGTTTGGGTACATCCCAGTGTTATGTTTGTTTGGGTTCATCCCAGTGTTATGTTTGTTTGGGTACATCCCAGTGTTATGTTTGGGTACATCCCAGTGTTATGTTTGTTTGGGTACATCCCAGTGTTATGTTTGTTTGGGTACATCCCAGTGTTATGTGTGTTTGGGTACATCCCAGTGTTATGTTTGTTTGGGTACATCCCAGTGTTATGTTTGTTTGGGTACATCCCAGTGTTATGTTTGTTTGGGTACATCCCAGTGTTATGTTTGGGTACATCCCAGTGTTATGTTTGTTTGGGTACATCCCAGTGTTATGTTTGTTTGGGTACATCCCAGTGTTATGTTTGTTTGGGTACATCCCAGTGTTATGTTTGGGTACATCCCAGTGTTATGTTTGTTTGGGTACATCCCAGTGTTATGTTTGTTTGGGTACATCCCAGTGTTATGTTTGGGTACATCCCAGTGTTATGTTTGGGTACATCCCAGTGTTATGTTTGGGTACATCCCAGTGTTATGTTTGGGTACATCCCAGTGTTATGTTTGGGTACATCCCAGTGTTATGTTTGTTTGGGTACATCCCAGTGTTATGTTTGTCTGGGTACATCCCAGTGTTATGTCTGGGTACATCCCAGTGTTATGTTTGTCTGGGTACATCCCAGTGTTATGTTTGGGTACATCCCAGTGTTATGTTTGTCTGGGTACATCCCAGTGTTATGTTTGTCTGGGTACATCCCAGTGTTATGTTTGGGTACATCCCAGTGTTATGTTTGTCTGGGTACATCCCAGTGTTATGTTTGTCTGGGTACATCCCAGTGTTATGTCTGGGTACATCCCAGTGTTATGTTTGGGTACATCCCAATGTTATGTTTGGGTACATCCCAGTGTTATGTTTGGGTACATTCCAGTGTTATGTTTGTTTGGGTACATCCCAGTGTTATGTTTGTTTGGGTACATCCCAGTGTTATGTCTGGGTACATCCCAGTGTTATGTTTGGGTACATCCCAGTGTTATGTTTGTTTGGGTACATCCCAGTGTTATGTTTGTTTGGGTACATCCCAGTGTTATGTCTGGGTACATCCCAGTGTTATGTTTGTTTGGGTACATCCCAGTGTTATGTTTGTTTGGTACATCCCAGTGTTATGTTTGTTTGGTACATCCCAGTGTTATGTTTGGGTACATCCCAGTGTTATGTTTGTTTGGGTACATCCCAGTGTTATGTTTGTTTGGGTACATCCCAGTGTTATTCCATCCCAGTGTTTTGTCTGGGTACATCCCAGTGTTATGTTTGTTTGGTACATCCCAGTGTTATGTTTGGGTACATCCCAGTGTTATGTTTGGGTACATCCCAGTGTTATGTTTGGGTACATCCCAGTGTTATGTTTGGGTACATCCCAGTGTTATGTTTGGGTACATCCCAGTGTTATGTTTGGGTACATCCCAGTGTTATGTTTGACATCCCAGTGTTATGTTTGTTTGGGTACATCCCAGTGTTGTGTTTGACATCCCAGTGTTATGTTTGTTTGGGTACATCCCAGTGTTATGTTTGTTTGGGTACATCCCAGTGTTATGTTTGTTTGGGTACATCCCAGTGTTATGTTTGACATCCCAGTGTTATGTTTGGGTACATCCCAGTGTTATGTTTGTTTGTGACATCCCAGTGTTATGTTTCTGGGTACATCCCAGTGTTATGTTTGTTTGTCATCCCAGTTCATCTGATGTGACTCAGTTATGTTTGTTTGGGTACATCCCAGTGTTATGTTTGGGTACATCTGTTATGTTTGTTTGGTACATTCCAGTGTTATGTTTGGGTACATCCCAGTGTTATGTTTGTTGATATGACATCCCAGTGTTATGTTTGTTGATGGGTACATCCCAGTGTTATGTTTGGGTACATCCCAGTGTTATGTTTGGGTACATCCCAGTGTTATGTTTGGGTACATCCCAGTGTTATGTTTGTTTGGGTACATCCCAGTGTTATGTTTGTTTGGGTACATCCCAGTGTTATGTTTGGGTACATCCCAGTGTTATGTTTGTTTGGGTACATCCCAGTGTTATGTTTGTTTGGGTACATCCCAGTGTTATGTTTGGGTACATCCCAGTGTTATGTCTGGGTACATCCCAGTGTTATGTTTGTTTGGGTACATCCCAGTGTTATGTTTGGGTACATCCCAGTGTTATGTTTGTTTGGGTACATCCCAGTGTTATGTTTGTTTGGGTACATCCCAGTGTTATGTTTGGGTACATCCCAGTGTTATGTCTGGGTACATCCCAGTGTTATGTTTGACTACATCCCAGTGTTATGTTTGGGTACATCCCAGTGTTATGTTTGACATCCCAGTGTTATGTCTGGGTACATCCCAGTGTTATGTTTACAACTTCAGTCTGGGACATCCCAGTGTTATGTTTGGGTACATCCCAGTGTTATGTTTGGGTACATCCCAGTGTTATGTTTGGGTACATCCCAGTGTTATGTTTGGGTACATCCCAGTGTTATGTCTGTTTGGGTACATCCCAGTGTTATGTTTGTTTGGGTACATCCCAGTGTTATGTTTGTTTGGGTACATCCCAGTGTTATGTTTGTCTGGGTACATCCCAGTGTTATGTTTGGGTACATCCCAGTGTTATGTTTGGGTACATCCCAGTGTTATGTTTGTTTGGGTACATCCCAGTGTTATGTTTGTTTGGGTACATCCCAGTGTTATGTTTGGGTACATCCCAGTGTTATGTTTGTTTGGGTACATCCCAGTGTTATGTTTGGGTACATCCCAGTGTTATGTTTGTTTGGGTACATCCCAGTGTTATGTTTGTTTGGGTACATCCCAGTGTTATGTTTGGGTACATCCCAGTGTTATGTTTGGGTACATCCCAGTGTTATGTTTGTTTGGGTACATCCCAGTGTTATGTTTGGGTACATCCCAGTGTTATGTTTGTCTGGGTACATCCCAGTGTTATGTCTGGGTACATCCCAGTGTTATGTCTGGGTACATCCCAGTGTTATGTCTGGGTACATCCCAGTGTTATGTTTGGGTACATCCCAGTGTTATGTTTGGGTACATCCCAGTGTTATGTTTGGGTACATCCCAGTGTTATGTTTGGGTACATCCCAGTGTTATGTTTGTTTGGGTACATCCCAGTGTTATGTTTGTTTGGGTACATCCCAGTGTTATGTTTGGGTACATCCCAGTGTTATGTTTGGGTACATCCCAGTGTTATGTTTGGGTACATCCCAGTGTTATGTTTGTTTGGGTACATCCCAGTGTTTGTTTGTTTGGTACATCCCAGTGTTATGTTTGTTTGGGTACATCCCAGTGTTATGTTTGGGTACATCCCAGTGTTATGTCTGGGTACATCCCAGTGTTATGTCTGGGTACATCCCAGTGTTATGTCTGGGTACATCCCAGTGTTATGTCTGGGTACATCCCAGTGTTATGTTTGGGTACATCCCAGTGTTTGGGTACAAACACCATTTATGTTTGGGTACATCCCAGTGTTATGTTTACATCCCAGTGTTATGTTTGTTTGGGTACATCCCAGTGTTATGTTTGTTTGTACATCCCAGTGTTATGTTTGGGTACATCCCAGTGTTATGTTTGGGTACATCCCAGTGTTATGTTTGGGTACATCCCAGTGTTATGTTTGGGTACATCCCAGTGTTATGTTTGGGTACATCCCAGTGTATGTTTCCCTATTTGTTTTGTGTGTATTGAAAACCCAATTCCTGTGTCTGTCTTAATCCTTTATAAGTGTGACACACAATCATCGACTTCAACATTAACATCATCAGTACAACTTCATCTGATGTGACTCAGAGTCAATACAACTTCACCTGATGTGACAGAGTTACAACTTCATCTTATGACTCAGGGTCAATACAACTTCATCTGATATGACTCAGAGTCAATACAACTTATGATGTGACTCACAGTCAATACAACCACCCGATACAAAATACAACTTCATCTGATGTGACTCAGAGTCAATACAGACTTCATCTGATGTGACTCAGAGTCAATACAACTTCATCTGATGTGACTGAAATAAAATTCATGATGTGATTCATGAGTACAACTTCTTTCTGATATGACTCCTAGAATCAATACAACTTCACCTGATGTGACTAAGAGTGTACAACTTTTGATATGACTCAGAATCAATACATGTTTCATCTGATGTGACTCAGAGTCAATACAACTTCATCTGATATGACTCAGAGTCAATAAACTTCACCTGATGTTCAGTCAATACAACTTCACCTTTGACTCAGAGTCAATACAGTTCATCTGATATGACTCAGAGTCAATACAACTTCATCTGATATGACTTTTCAATGCAACTTTACCTGATGTACTCACGTCAATACAACTTAAATGGACTCAGAGTCAATACAACTTCATCTGATGTACTCAGATCTTTATCTTCATCTGATGTGACTCAGAAAAACAGCTGTCTTACCACCTTTTCTTGAAGCACGGCACGCCAAAAATCAGGGACAGTCACAAATGCTAGATGTTCCCTTGTTTGGGCCTACATGTACCAAACAGACACATATTGAAATGCAAACATCACTAACGGAGACAGAAAACAGTCTAGACAAACATTGGCAGCTGGAGGCAGTGTAAACTCGGGTACTCTAGAGATGTTCCTGAGAGAGAGAGAGAGACAGAAGAGCCTGAAGTGATAGAGAGACAGGAGAGGATATATTTTTCCATTTTCAGAGAACAGATTTTCATGCACTTTTCCCAGACTGAAACCACACTAGTTCTGTAAATGCCACAGGCGTGATTTAAACAGTTTTGAGAAAGGTCTAAGTGTTTCAGGCTATGTGCTCACACCCACAAACCATATGAATGGAAACTATATTCCTGGCATAAATAGCCAAATGCATGAAATGTTGAGCACCCATTTTTAACAAAAAAGCTTGAAAAAAATCCAATTTTGATAAACATCCCATATCTACTGGGGGACAAGTTTTAAGTCATTTGTGACCTGTTGCCACGAGAAAAGGGCTACCAGTGAAGAACAAACACCATTGTAAATACAACCCATATTTATGTTTATTTATTCTCCCTTTTGTAATTTAACCATTTGCAGATAAAATTACATTTGAAATGTCTTTATACTTTTGCAACTTTTGTGAGTGTAATGTTTATTGTTCATTTTTATTGTTTATTTCATTTTTGTTTCTTATCTATTTAACTTGCTTTGGCAATGTTAAAAACTTCTTATGGATGAGTGTTCCTGTACAGGAACCAAATCAGCGGAAATTTCAGAGCGCCACCTATAGTTTTTGATAAAACTCAAACTTTCATTAAAACACACATGCAAGGTACTGAATTAAAGCTACACTCGTTGTGAATCTAGCCACCAAGTCAGATTTGTAAAATGCTTTTCGGCGAAAGCATGAGAAGCTATTATCTGATAGCATGCACCCCCCAAAATACCTGAACGTCACCTAAACAGATTTTGCGGTAGCCGGCGCTACACAAAACGCAGAAATAAAATATAAAACATTCATTACCTTTGACGAGCTTCTTTGTTGGCACTCCTATATATCCCATAAACATCACAATTGGGTCTTTTTCTCGATTAAATCCGTCATTGTATAGCCAAAATGTCATTTTATGAAGGCCAGTCTGATCCAGGAATATTCCCCTTTACATGACGCAACGTCACTTTTTAAAATTACAAAAGTTGCCTATAAACTTTTACAAATCACTTCAAACTACTTTTCTAAACCAACTTTAGGTATTAATAAACGTTAATAATCTATCAAATTGATCACGGGGCGATCTGTATTCGATAGCAGCAAGTCTTGAAATCATCGTCCATGTTTTCACTTTCATAACATCCTGCGGTGCGCCCCAAGACAGGAAGTGCCTATACGTCATCTAACCAAGGATAAAGCAGCCATGAAATGCCAGTACTGGCGACATCGTGTGGAAGCTGTAGGAATTGTGGTAACCTCATTTATTTTCTGTCGCCTTAGACAATACATTGACTGGCGGATGATTTTTTTTTTTGTGTTTTTGGTGAACAGTTTTCCCTGGGATTTTTACTCCTAAACACGTTCTGTTATAGCCACAGACACGATTTAACCAGTTTTAGAGACTTCAGAGTGTTTTCTATACACACATACTTATCATATGCATATACTATATTCCTGGCATGAGTAGCAGGACGTTGAAATGTTGCGCGATTTTTTACAAAAAGCTGCGAAAATTCACATCATCCCTATTAAACATATGTTTCCCAATAAAGCCCTTAATTTGATTTGAATTTAGAGAGAGCATGAGAGAAAGATAGAGAGGACAAGAGAGGGAGAGAAAGATAGAGAGGACAAGAGAGAGAGAGAGAACAGGAGCACAAAGAGCATGAGTTATTGGTCTGGAGAAAATGAGGGAGGAGATGATGAGTAAGGAGATGAGTGAGGAAGAGGAGGAGGAGGAGTGGAGCTGAGACCAGGAGAAGACAGTGGTCAGATGAGAGGTTCTGTTAGGAGTGGAGATGAGACCTGGAGAAGACACAGTGGTCAGATGAGAGGTTCTGTTAGGAGTGGAGGTGAGACCTGGAGAAGACACGGTGGTCAGATGAGAGGTTCTGTTAGGAGTGGAGCTGAGACCTGGAGAAGACACAGTGGTCAGATGAGAGGTTCTGGAAGGGTTAGGGATAGTGATAGGGATGGGGTTAGGGATCGTTATACGATTAGGGTTAGGGATCGGGATGGGGTTAGGTATAGTTATACGATCAGGGATAGGGATCGGGATAGGGATGGGGTTAGGGATAGTTATACGATTAGGGTTAGGGATCGGGATAGGGCTAAAATGAGATGGAAGAGATGGATTATCTTTCTCTCTCTGTGTGTGTGTGTGTGTGTGTGTGTGTGTGTGTGTGTGTGTGTTTCTGGCCCTAACCGTTTGCTTTTATTGCCCTGTCACATAAATTCCCCCCTCAGTGACATTCTGATAGGAGAACAGAACAAACACACAGACACACACAAACACACACACACCGAGACACACACACACACACACACACACACACACACACACACACACACACACACACACACACACACACACAGACAGAGAGAGACACAGACACCCACACCGACACACACGGACACACAGAGACACACACACACACACAAAGAGAGAACAGATGGAAATACAGGATTGTCCCGGCCTCTCGGCCTGCCTGCTGTTGGAAAACTCATCATGAAAAATGCATCCGACACCTGTGTAATTTGACTAATCATCTTTTCCTAATAAGCTCCCTGTCATTAATTATGCACGACTTCCCCAATGCAGTCAAGATAAAAGGTACATCTGATTACTTAATACCCTTCAAAATAATTAGGGGGCCCAGCACCCCCACCGTACCAAATACCCCCAACCTCTCTCACTGTCCCTCCCTCTGTTCCCCATAACCACCGCCCCCATCTCAGACCATAGCCGTCTCTGGGACAGCCCCTCTGTTCCCCATAACCACCGCCCCCAACTCAGACCACAGCCGTCTCTGGGACAGCTTGTCCTGTTGATTCTTCCTCCTTACAGCTCTTTCTCCTCCTTTACTTTTAATTAGGATTAGAAAATGTAGAGAGAGAGACTGAGAAAGAGACAGAGAGAGACAGAGAGACAGACAGAGAGAGGGACAGACAGACAGACAGACAGACAGACAGACAGACAGACAGACAGACAGACAGACAGACAGACAGACAGACAGACAGACAGAGAGAGGACAGACAGACAGACAGACAGACAGACAGAGAGACAGAGACAGACAGACAGACAGACAGACAGACAGACAGACAGACAGACAGACAGACAGACAGAGAGACTGAGAAAGAGACAGAGAGACAGAGAGACAGACAGAGAGACAGACAGACAGACAGACAGACAGACAGACAGACAGACAGAGAGACAGACAGAGAGACAGAGAGAGAGAGACAGACAGAGAGAGAGAGAGAGAGAAGATCGAGAGAAAGAGAGAGAGTGAGAGAGAGTGAGATCGAGACAGACAGACAGACAGACAGACAGACAGACAGACAGACAGACAGACAGACAGACAGACAGACAGACTCTGTCCTGTGAGGTGGTTATTAAGCATGTTGATTTATCTGAGGGAATAGGGCTGTGGTTCATATTAAAAGCCAGAAGAAGCAGACTTACACACCAGCCGCAGGTACAGACCTCCGCATGGTGGCGTGTCGTGGCTCTACAACCTGACAGTGGTCTCGGACAGTGGGACACTGCAGGCCTAATGAGAGTCAACCTTAGCCAACCTTAACTAGCCTGGCTGTCTGTCGGGGCAACCCACCCGTCATGTTCCTCCAGCCTGTATGTGACAGGAATTAACACCCAGCCTAATGAGCTGCTAGATCATCTAGGAGAGACGCTGCTGCCTTCGTAGACCACTGGGCTAGGTTACAATAGACACTTTCTAATAGAAGATTAGAAGGTGTAAGGGAGGCAGGTAGCCTAGCGGTAGGTAGCCTAGCGGCAGGTAGCCTAGTGGCTAGAGAGCTGGGCCAGTAACCAACAGGTAGCCTAGCGGCAGGTAGCCTAGTGGCTAGAGAGCTGGGCAAGTAACCAGCAGGTAGCCTAGCGGCAGGTAGCCTAGTGGCTAGAGAGCTGGGCGAGTAACCAGTAGGTAGCCTAGCGGCAGGTAGCCTAGCGGCAGGTAACCTAGGGGCTAGAGAGCTGGGCCAGTAACCAGTAGGTAGCCTAGTGGCTAGAGAGCTGGGCCAGTAACCAGCAGGTAGCCTAGCAGCAGGTAGCCTAGCATCAGGTAGCCTAGTGGTTAGAGAGCTGGGCCAGTAACCAGCAGGTATCCTAGTGGCAGGTAGCCTAGCATCAGGTAGCCTAGTGGCTAGAGAGCTGGGATAGTAACTAGCAGGTAGCTAGCGGCAGGTAGCCTAGTGGTTAGAGAGCTGGGCCAGTAACCAGCAGGTAGCCTAGTGATTAGAGAGCTGGGCCAGTAACCAGCAGGTAGCCTAGCGGCAGGTAGCCTAGTGGTTAGAGAGTTGGGCCAGTAACCAGCAGGTAGCCTAGTGGTTAGAGAGCTGGGCCAGTAACTAGCAGGTAGCTTAGCGGCAGGTAGCCTGGCGGCAGGTAGCCTAGTGGTTAGAGAGCTGGGCCAGTAACCGGCAGGTAGCCTAGTGGTTAGAGAGCTGGGCCAGTAACCAGCAGGTAGCCTAGCGGCAGGTAGCCTAGTGTTTAGAGAGCTGGGCCAGTAACCAGCAGGCAGCCTAGCGGCAGGTAGCCTAGCGGCAGGTAGCCTAGTGGTTAGAGAGCTGGGCCAGTAACCGGCAGGTAGCCTAGCAGCAGGTAGCCTAGTGGCTAGAGAGCTGGGAGAGTAACCAGCAGGTAGCCTAGTGGCAGGTAGCCTAGCGGCAGGTAGCCTAGTGGTTAGAGAGCTGGGCCAGTAACCAGCAGGTAGCCTAACAGCAGGTAGCCTAGTGGCTAGAGAGCTGGGCCAGTAACCAGCAGGTAGCCTAGTGGCAGGTAGCCTAGCATCAGGTAGCCTAGTGGTTAGAGAGCTGGGCCAGTAACCAGCAGGTAGCCTAGCGGCAGGTAGCCTAGTGATTAGAGAGCTGGGCCAGTAACCAGCAGGTAGCCTAGCGGCAGGTAGCCTAGTGGTTGGAGAGCTGGGCCAGTAACCAGCAGGTAGCCTAGCGGCAGGTAGCCTAGTGTTTAGAGAGCTGGGCCAGCAACCAGCAGGTAGCTTAGCTGCAGGTAGCCTGGCGGCAGGTAGCCTAGTGGTTAAAGAGCTGGGTCAGTAACCAGCAGGTAGCTTAGCCGCAGGTAGCCTAGTGGTTAAAGAGCTGGGCCAGTAACCGGCAGGTAGCCTAGTGGTTAGAGAGCTGGGCCAGTAACCAGCAGGTAGCCTAGCGGCAGGTAGTCTAGTGTTTAGAGAGCTGGGCCAGTAACCAGCAGGTAGCCTGGCGGTAGGTAGCCTAGTGATTAGAGAGCTGGGCCAGTAACCAGCAGGTAGCCTGGCGGTAGGTAGCCTAGTGGTTAGAGAGCTGGGCCAGTAACCAGCAGGTAGCCTGGCGGTAGGTAGCCTAGTGGTTAGAGAGCTGGGCCAGTAACCAGCAGTTAAATAAACAATAGACACATGTATTGTCCCAACATTAGAATGTTTGAGGGCTAGTGGTTAGAGAGCTGGGCCAGTAACCAGTAGGTAGTTGGAATTAACTGACTTGCCTGGTTAAATAAACAATAGACAGATGTATTGTCCCAACATTAGATAGTTTGAGGGCAACAAACAGGAATTAACACCCAGCCTAATGAGCTGCTAGATCATCTAGGAGAGACACTGCTGCCTTCGTAGACCACTGGGCTAGGTTACAATAGACACTTTCTAATAGAAGATTAGAAGGTGTAGGGGAGGCAGGTAGCCTAGCGGTAGGTAGCCTAGTGGCTCGAGAGCTGGGCGAGTAACCAGTAGGTAGCCTAGCGGCAGGTAGCCTAGCGGCAGGTAGCCTAGCGGCAGGTAACCTAGTGGCTAGAGAGCTGGGTCAGTAACCAGTAGGTAGCCTAGTGGCTAGAGAGCTGGGCCAGTAACCAGCAGGTAGCCTAGCGGCAGGTAGCCTAGCATCAGGTAGCCTAGTGGTTAGAGAGCTGGGCCAGTAACCAGCAGGTAGCCTAGTGGCAGGTAGGCTAGCATCAGGTAGCCTAGTGGCTAGAGAGCTGGGCTACAAACCAGCAGGTAGCCTAGCGGCAGGTAGCCTAGTGGTTAGAGAGCTGGGCCAGTAACTGGCACGTAGCCTAGTGGTTATAGAGCTGGGCCAGTAACCAGCAGGTAGCCTAGCGGCAGGTAGCATAGTGTTTAGAGAGCTGGGCCAGTAACCAGCAGGTAGCCTAGCAGCAGGTAGCCTAGTGGCTAGAGAGCTGTGCCAGTAACCAGCAGGTAGCCTAGTGGCAGGTAGCCTAGCATCAGGTAGCCTAGTGGTTAGAGAGCTGGGCCAGTAACCAGCAGGTAGCCTAGCGGCAGGTAGCCTAGTGGTTGGAGAGCTGGGCCAGTAACCAGCAGGTAGCCTAGCGGCAGGTAGCCTAGTGTTTAGAGAGCTGGGCCAGCAACCAGCAGGTAGCCTAGCGGCAGGTAGCCTAGTGGTTAGAGAGCTGGGCCAGTAACCAGCAGGTATCCTAGTGGCAGGTAGCCTAGAATCAGGTAGCCTAGTGGCTAGAGAGCTGGGCTAGTAACCAGCACGTAGCCTAGTGGCAGGTAGCCTAGTGCTTAGAGAGCTGGGCCAGTAACTGGCACGTAGCCTAGTGGTTAGAGAGCTGGGCCAGTAACCAGCAGGTAGCCTAGCGGCAGGTAGCCTAGTGTTTAGAGAGCTGGGCCAGTAACCAGCAGGTAGCCTAGCAGCAGGTAGCCTAGTGGCTAGAGAGCTGGGCCAGTAACCAGCAGGTAGCCTAGTGGCAGGTAGCCTAGCATCAGGTAGCCTAGTGGTTAGAGAGCTGGGCCAGTAACCAGCAGGTAGCCTAGCGGCAGGTAGCCTAGTGATTAGAGAGCTGGGCCAGTAACCAGCAGGTAGCCTAGCGGCAGGTAGCCTAGTGGTTAGAGTGTTGGGCCAGTAACCAGCAGGTAGCCTAGTGGTTAGAGAGCTGGGCCAGTAACTAGCAGGTAGCTTAGCGGCAGGTAGCCTGGCGGCAGGTAGCCTAGTGGTTAGAGAGCTGGGCCAGTAACCGGCAGGTAGCCTAGTGGTTAGACAGCTGGGCAAGTAACCAGCAGGTAGCCTAGCGGCAGGTAGCCTAGTGTTTAGAGAGCTGGGCCAGTAACCAGCAGGCAGCCTAGCGGCAGGTAGCCTAGCGGCAGGTAGTCTAGTGGTTAGAGAGCTGGGCCAGTAACCGGCAGGTAGCCTAGCAGCAGGTAGCCTAGTGGCTAGAGAGCTGGGAGAGTAACCAGCAGGTAGCCTAGTGGCAGTTAGCCTAGCGGCAGGTAGCCTAGTGGTTAGAGAGCTGGGCCAGAACCAGCAGGTAGCCTAGCAGCAGGTAGCCTAGTGGCTAGAGAGCTGGTCCAGTAACCAGCAGGTAGCCTAGTGGCAGGTAGCCTAGCATCAGGTAGCCTAGTGGTTAGAGAGCTGGGCCAGTAACCAGCAGGTAGCCTAGCGGCAGGTAGCCTAGTGATTAGAGAGCTGGGCCAGTAACCGGCAGGTAGCCTAGTGGTTGGAGAGCTGGGCCAGTAACCAGCAGGTAGCCTAGCGGCAGGTAGCCTAGTGTTTAGAGAGCTGGGCCAGCAACCAGCAGGTAGCCTAGCGGCAGGTAGCCTAGTAGTTGGAGAGCTGGGCCAGTAACCAGCAGGTAGCCTAGCGGCAGGTAGCCTAGTGTTTAGAGAGCTGGGCCAGCAACCAGCAGGTAGCTTAGCCGCAGGTAGCCTGGCGGCAGGTAGCCTAGTGGTTAAAGAGCTGGGTCAGTAACCAGCAGGTAGCTTAGCCGCAGGTAGCCTCGCAGCAGGTAGACTAGTGGTTAAAGAGCTGGGCCAGTAACCGGCAGGTAGCCTAGTGGTTAGAGAGCTGGGCCAGTAACCAGCAGGTAGCCTAGCGGCAGGTAGTCTAGTGTTTAGAGAGCTGGGCCAGTAACCAGTAGGTAGCCTAGCGGCAGGTAGCCTAGTGATTAGAGAGCTGGGCCAGTAACCAGCAGGTAGCCTGGCGGTAGGTAGCCTAGTGATTAGAGAGCTGGGCCAGTAACCAGCAGGTAGCCTGGCGGTAGGTAGCCAGGTGGTTAGAGAGCTGGGCCAGTAACCAGCAGTTAAATAAACAATAGACACATGTATTGTCCCAACATTAGATAGTTTGAGGGCTAGTGCTTAGAGAGCTGGGCCAGTAACCAGTAGGTAGTTGGAATTAACTGACTTGCCTGGTTAAATAAACAATAGACAGATGTATTGTCCCAACATTAGATAGTTTGAGGGCAACAAACAGGAATTAACACCCAGCCTAATGAGCTGCTAGATCATCTAGGAGAGATGCTGCTGCCTTCGTAGACCACTGGGCTAGGTTACAATAGACACTTTCTAATAGAAGATTAGAAGGTGTAGGGGAGGCAGGTAGCCTAGCGGTAGGTAGCCTAGTGGCTCGAGAGCTGGGCGAGTAACCAGTAGGTAGCCTAGCGGCAGGTAGCCTAGCGGCAGGTAACCTAGTGGCTAGAGAGCTGGGCCAGTAACCAGTAGGTAGCCTAGTGGCTAGAGAGCTGGGCCAGTAACCAGCAGGTAGCCTAGCGGCAGGTAGCCTAGCGGCAGGTAGCCTAGCATCAGGTAGCCTAGTGGTTAGAGAGCTGGGCCAGTAACCAGCAGGTAGCCTAGTGGCAGGTAGGCTAGCATCAGGTAGCCTAGTGGCTAGAGAGCTGGGCTAGTAACCAGCAGGTAGCCTAGCGGCAGTTAGCCTAGTGGTTAGAGAGCTGGGCCAGTAACTGGCACGTAGCCTAGTGGTTATAGAGCTGGGCCGGCAACCAGCAGGTAGCCTAGTGGCAGGTAGCCTAGCATCAGGTAGCCTAGTGGTTAGAGAGCTGGGCCAGTAACCAGCAGGTAGCCTAGCGGCAGGTAGCCTAGTGGTTGGAGAGCTGGGCCAGTAACCAGCAGGTAGCCTAGCGGCAGGTAGCCTAGTGTTTAGAGAGCTGGGACAGCAACCAGCAGGTAGCCTAGCGGCAGGTAGCCTAGTGATTAGAGAGCTGGGTCAGTAACCAGCAGGTAGCTTAGCGGCAGGTAGCCTGGCGGCAGGTAGCCTAGTGGTTAGAGAGCTGGGCCAGTAACCGGCAGGTAGCCTAGCAGCAGGTAGCCTAGTGGCTAGAGAGCTGGGAGAGTAACCAGCAGGTAGCCTAGTGGCAGGTAGCCTAGCGGCAGGTAGCCTAGTGGTTAGAGAGCTGGGCCAGTAACCAGCAGGTAGCCTAGCAGCAGGTAGCCTAGTGGCTAGAGAGCTGGGAGAGTAACCAGCAGGTAGCCTAGTGGCAGGTAGCCTAGTGATTAGAGAGCTGGGTCAGTAACCAGCAGGTAGCTTAACGGCAGGTAGCCTGGCGGCAGGTAGTCTAGTGGTTAGAGAGCTGGGCCAGTAACCAGCAGGTAGCCTAGCGGCAGGTAGCCTAGTGTTTAGAGAGCTGGGCCAGTAACCAGCAGGCAGCCTAGCGGCAGGTAGCCTAGCGACAGGTAGCCTAGTGGTTAGAGAGCTGGGCCAGTAACCGGCAGGTAGCCTAGCAGCAGATAGCCTAGTGGCTAGAGAGCTGGGAGAGTAACCAGCAGGTAGCCTAGTGGCAGGTAGCCTAGCGGCAGGTAGCCTAGTGTTTAGAGAGCTGGGCCAGTAACCAGCAGGTAGCCTATCAGCAGGTAGCCTAGTGGCTAGAGAGCTGGGCCAGTAACCAGCAGGTAGGCTAGTGGCAGGTAGCCTAGCATCAGGTAGCCTAGTGGTTAGAGAGCTGGGCCAGTAACCAGCAGGTAGCCTAGCTGCAGGTAGCCTAGTGATTAGAGAGCCTGGCCAGTAACCAGCAGGTAGCCTAGCGGCAGGTAGCCTAGTGGTTGGAGAGCTGGGCCAGTAACCAGCAGGTAGCCTAGCGGCAGGTAGCCTAGTGTTTAGAGAGCTGGGCCAGCAACCAGCAGGTAGCTTAGCGGCAGGTAGCCTGGCGGCAGGTAGCCTAGTGATTAGAGAGCTGGGCCAGTAACCGGCAGGTAGCCTAGTGGTTGGAGAGCTGGGCCAGTAACCAGCAGGTAGCCTAGCGGCAGGTAGCCTAGTGGTTAGGGAGCTGGGCCAGTAACCAGCAGGTAGCCTAGCGGCAGGTAGCCTAGTGGTTAGAGAGCTGGGCCAGTAACCAGCAGGTAGCCTAGCGGCAGGTAGCCTAGTGATTAGAGAGCTGGGCCAGTAACCAGCAGGTAGCCTGGCGGTAGGTAGCCTAGTGATTAGAGAGCTGGGCCAGTAACCAGCAGGTAGCCTGGCGGTAGGTAGCCTAGTGGTTAGAGAGCTGGGCCAGTAACCAGCAGTTAAATAAACAATAGACATATGTATTGTCCCAACATTAGATAGTTTGAGGGCAACAAACAGGAATTAACACCCAGCCTAATGAGCTGCTAGATCATCTAGGAGAGACACTGCTGCCTTCGTAGACCACTGGGCTAGGTTACAATAGACACTTTCTAATAGAAGATTAGAAGGTGTAGGGGAGGCAGGTAGCCTAGCGGTAGGTAGCCTAGTGGCTAGAGAGCTGGGCGAGTAACCAGTTAGCCTAGCGGCAGGTAGCCTTCGGCAGGTAACCTAGTGGCTAGAGAGCTGGGCCAGTAACCAGTAGGTAGCCTAGTGGCTAGAGAGCTGGGCCAGTAACCAGTAGGTAGCCTAGCGGCAGGTAGCCTAGCGGCAGGTAACCTAGTGGCTAGAGCTGGGCCAGTAACCAGTAGGTAGCCTGGTGGCTAGAGAGCTGGGCCAGTAACCAGCAGGTAGCCTAGCGGCAGGTAGCCTAGCGGCAGGTAACCTAGTGGCTAGAGAGCTGGGCCAGTAACCAGGGTAGCCTAGTGGCTAGAGAGCTGGGCCAGTAACCAGCAGGTAGCCTAGCGGCAGGTAGCCTAGCATCAGGTAGCCTAGTGGTTAGAGAGCTGGGCCAGTAACCAGCAGGTAGCCTAGTGGCAGGTAGGCTAGCATCAGGTAGCCTAGTGGCTAGAGAGCTGGGCTAGTAACCAGCAGGTAGCCTAGCGGCAGGTAGCCTAGTGGTTAGAGAGCTGGGCCAGTAACTGGCACGTAGCCTGGTGGTTAGAGAGCTGGGCCAGTAACCAGCAGGTAGCCTAGCGGCAGGTAGCCTAGTGTTTAGCTGGGCCAGTAACCAGCAGGTAGCCTGGCAGCAGGTAGCCTAGTGGCTAGAGAGCTGGGCCAGTAACCAGCAGGTAGCCTAGTGGCAGGTAGCCTAGCATCAGGTAGCCTAGTGGTTAGAGAGCTGTGCCAGTAACCAGCAGGTAGCCTAGCGGCAGGTAGCCTAGTGATTAGAGAGCTGGGCCAGTAACCAGCAGGTAGCCTAGCGGCAGGTAGCCTAGTGTTTAGAGAGCTGGGCCAGTAACCAGCAGGTAGCCTAGCGGCAGGTAGCCTAGTGATTAGAGACTTGCCTGGTTAAATAAACAATAGACAGATGTATTGTCCCAACATTAGATAGTTTGAGGGCAACAAACAGGAGTTGTTTCTTTGACGGACATCAAAAGGAAGATGATTTTTGTTTCACCACGGACGATGAACGCATCAGACTGGTCCCATCTTCAACGTATTTTAACTCCTTCAGTCCCCTGCTTGTAACAGAGCGTCTCTCAGAGAAACACCGCAGGTCTCAGAGAAACACCGCAGGTCTCAGAGAAACACCGCAGGTCTCAGAGAAACACCGCAGGCCTCAGAGAAACACTGCAGGTCTCAGAGAAACACCGCAGGTCTCAAAGAAACACCGCAGGCCTCAGAGAAACACCGCAGGTCTCAGAGAAACACCGCAGGTCTCAGAGAAACACCGCAGGTCTCTCTCCGACCAGCAACCCTCAGAGAAACACCGCAGGTCTCAGAGAAACACCGCAGGTCTCTCTCCGACCAGCAACCCTCAGAGAAACACCGCAGGTCTCAGAGAAACACCGCAGGCCTCAAAGAAACACCGCAGGTCTCAGAGAAACACCGCAGGTCTCAGAGAAACACCGCAGGTCTCAGAGAAACACCGCAGGCCTCAAAGAAACACAGCAGGTCTCAGAGAAACACCGCAGGTCTCAGAGAAACACCGCAGGTCTCAGAGAAACACCGCAGGTCTCAGAGAAACACCGCAGGTCTCAGAGAAACACCGCAGGTCTCAGAGAAACACCGCAGGTCTCTCTCCGACCAGCAACCCTCAGAGAAACACTGCAGGTCTCTCTCCGACCAGCAACCCTCAGAGAAACACCGCTGGTCTCTCTCCGACCAGCAACCCTCAGAGAAACACCGCAGGTCTCAGAGAAACACCACAGGTCTCTCTCCGACCAGCAACCAGGGATGTTCTCTGTTTAGTGAGTCCTTGTTAGTATAATTTAATTATGCCGATGTGCTTTCATCAATTGAAAGCCCTTCATCTATTTTATGAGAATTTTTAAGATTTCTTGTTTGCATAAAATAGACGCAGACCAGTCTTTAAATAATAGGTAATATAATTTATTCTCGGAGCGCGCTACCACTCAAAACACATGCATCAGTTTAAATACAGATCATGACGTCATTTCACTGCCTTAACCGAACCCCCTGGGACAAAGGTGAAAAGTTCATTCTAACTTACTAACACACTCCCAGATAACTTTTGACCCCTCAACATTATCGATCACCACTGAACTGACAGGTTTAATTAACAGAAACCCTAGGAATGCACTCACTGCCTAATCTAAAAACCCCAGAGCTAAGTTTCAGGTTGGGTCAATCATAGGCTAACGACCTTATGTGTTTACACAGTCCACAACCCATTTGTTCCTGCCCAGTTGGAATGGTTTTATTACTCCTTTCTCCTGTCACACAATTTCTTCTTATGAACTCATATTGTCTATTAAACATACAGAGTATAAGTTTACCTAGACACAATTCTATTTAAAATGGGGATATTGTTTATTCATTTATCCATAATAAATCCATAATAAATTCAACAGTCCTCCAGATCAGAGACAGTAGGGATGACCAGGGATGTTCTCTGTTTAGTGAGTCCTCCAGATCAGAGACAGTAGGGACGACCAGGGATGTTCTCTGTTTAGTGAGTCCTCCAGATCAGAGACAGTAGGGATGACCAGGGATGTTCTCTGTTTAGTGAGTCCTCCAGATCAGAGGCAGTAGAGATGACCAGGGATGTTCTCTGTTTAGTGAGTCCTCCAGATCAGAGACAGTAGGGATGACCAGGGATGTTCTCTGTTTAGTGAGTCCTCCAGATCAGAGACAGGGATGACCAGGGATGTTCTCTGTTTACCTCCAGATCAGAGACAGTAGGGATCCAGGGAAGTTCTCTGTTTAGTGAGTCCTCCAGATCAGAGACAGTAGGGATGAGCAGGGATGTTCTCTGTTTAGTGAGTCCTCCAGATCAGAGACAGTAGGGATGACCATGGATGTTCTCTGTTTAGTGAGTCCTCCAGATCAGAGGCAGTAGGGATGACCAGG
Source organism: Oncorhynchus nerka (assembly GCF_034236695.1). NCBI lineage: Eukaryota > Metazoa > Chordata > Actinopteri > Salmoniformes > Salmonidae > Oncorhynchus > Oncorhynchus nerka. The sequence goes on from NW_027040461.1 coordinate 271,255, forward strand.
GATGTTCTTGGTTACTGGCCAGGGCTAGCAAAAAGTAGCTACATGGTTAGCATTAAGTCAGTCTCTGAGGGTTGCTGGCCGGGGCTAGCAGTAAGTCAGTCTCTGTGAGGGTTGCTGGCCGGGGCTAGCACTATGTCAGTCTCTGTGAGGGTTGCTGGCCGGGGCTAGCACTACGTCAGTCTCTGTGAGGGTTGCTGGCCGGGGCTAGCACTATGTCAGTATCTGTGAGGGGTGCTGGCTGGGGTTAGCACTATGTCAGTCTCTCTGAGAGTTGCTGGTCGGGGTTTAGGGTACCAGGTCAATCTCCCTACGGTGTATCTGATTGCCTGGTTTTAACCAGCGAGTCCCACAACAATAGGACCCAATTACAATAGGACCAGTTGGTCTGGTCTGAAGGTGTCTTCAGGGGTCTCAGCCTTGGTCTGGTCTGAAGGTGTCTTCAGGGGTCTCAGCCTTGGTCTGGCCTGAAGGTGTCTTCAGGGGTCTCAGCCTTGGTCTGGTCTGAAGGTGTCTTCAGGGGTCTCAGCCTTGGTCTGGCCTGAAGGGTCTCAGCCTTGGTCTGGTCTGAAGTTGTCTTCAGGGGTCTCAGCCTTGGTCTGGCCTGAAGGTGTCTTCAGGGGTCTCAGCCTTGGTCTGGTCTGAAGGTGTCTTCAGGGGTCTCAGCCTTGGTCTGGCCTGAAGGTGTCTTCAGGGGTCTCAGCCTTGGTCTGGTCTGAAGGTGTCTTCAGGGGTCTCAGCCTTGGTCTGGTCTGAAGGTGTCTTCAGGGGTCTCAGCCTTGGTCTGGTCTGAAGGTGTCTTCAGGGGTCTCAGCCTTGGTCTGGTCTGAAGGTGTCTTCAGGGGTCTCAGCCTTGGTCTGGTCTGAAGTTGTCTTCAGGGGTCTCAACCTTGGTCTGGCCTGAAGGTGTCTTCAGGGGTCTCAGCCTTGGCCTGGCCTGAAGGTATCTTCAGGGGTCTCAACCTTGGCCTGATCTGAAGGTGTCTTCAGGGGTCTCAGCCTTGGTCTGGTCTGAAGGTGTCTTCAGGGGTCTCAGCCTTGGCCTGGTCTGAAGGTGTCTTCTCAGGGCCTGGTCTGAAGGTGTCTTCAGGGGACTCAGCCTTGGTCTGGTCTGAAGGTGTCTTCAGGGGTCTCAGCCTTGGTCTGGTCTGAAGGTGTCTTCAGGGGTCTCAGCCTTGGTCTGGTCTGAAGGTGTCTTCAGGAGTCTCAGCCTTGGTCTGGTCTGAAGGTGTCTTCAGGGGTCTCAGCCTGGTCTGGCCTGGTGGTCTGAAGGTGTCTTCAGGGGTCTCAGCCTTGGTCTGGTCTGAAGGTGTCTTCAGGGGGTCTCAGCCTTGGTCTGGTCTGAAGGTGTCTTCAGGGGTCTCAGGCCTTGGTCTGGGGTCTCAGCCTTGGTCTGGTCTGAAGGTGTCTTCAGGGTCTCAGCCTCTGGCCTGGTCTGAAGGTGTCTTCAGGGGTCTGGTCAGCTTCTTGGGCTGGTCTGAAGGTGTCTTCAGGGGTCTCAGCCTTGGTCTGGTCTGAAGGTGTCTTCAGGGTCTCAGCCTCTGGTCTGAAGGTGTCTTCAGGTCTGGTCTGAAGGTGTCTTCAGGGGTCTCAGCCTGGTCTGGGTGTCTGGTCTCAGCCCCTGGTCTGGTCTGAAGGTGTCTTCAGGGGTCTCAGCCTTGGTCTGGTCTGAAGGTGTCTTCAGGGGTCTCAGCCTTGGTCTGGTCTGAAGGTGTCTTCAGGGGTCTCAGCCTTGGTCTGGTCTGAAGGTGTCTTCAGGGGTCTCAGCCTTGGTCTGGTCTGAAGGTGTCTTCAGGAGTCTCAGCCTTGGTCTGGTCTGAAGGTGTCTTCAGGGGTCTCAGCCTTGGCCTGGTCTGAAGGTGTCTTCAGGGGTCTCAGCCTTGGCCTGGTCTGAAGGTGTCTTCAGGGGTCTCAGCCTTGGTCTGGTCTGAAGGTGTCTTCAGGGGTCTCAGCCTTGGCCTGGTCTGAAGGTGTCTTCAGGGGTCTCAGCCTTGGTCTGGTCTGGTCTGAAGGTGTCTTCAGGGTCTCAGCCTTGGTCTGGTCTGAAGGTGTCTTCAGGTCTCAGCCTTGGTCTTCTGGGTGTCTTCAGGGTCTCAGCCTTGGTCTGGTCTGAAGGTGTCTTCAGGGGTCTCAGCCTGGTCTGGGTGTCTTCTCTCAGGTGGTCTGAAGGTGTCTTCAGGGGTCTCAGCCTTGGTCTGGTCTGAAGGTGTCTTCAGGGGTCTCAGCCTTGGTCTGGTCTGAAGGTGTCTTCAGGGGTCTCAGCCTTGGTCTGGTCTGAAGGTGTCTTTAAGGTGTGCAGCTTTAAATCTCTGCTGTAGATTCACTTACAGCCTGATAAGTTCAATGAACTGGGCTGTATAAAAACCTGTCAAATTTAAAGGCTTTTGGTCTATTATGGTCTTAAGTGTCAGGGGGAGGAGGTAGGTAGTCAACATCCGCCCACCAGCAAGACCGCCGTCAATCCCAGCAGTTACTCTGTGTTGTTTTCAGGTTGAACACTCAATGAACTGGCTATAACAACTGCACACACACACACACACACACACACACACACACCCACCTACTTACACACCAACCCACCAACCCACACATACACACACACACACACACAATAACACCTGCACATCAGCTGCTGATGCATCGCAGTACTAAGTAGCTGTTTATGGTAGCTTTTACTTCATTAATTTACCTCAACTGCTGAAGTGTTAATCAATGTCATCGCCACGGTAACAGGAACAAAACAACACAAAGCAGACCATCGAGTCCCCGGGCTTAATTGGTCCTCATTGTTTCAGATAGACGGAGAGACAGAACGAGAGCAATAGAGAGAGAGAGAGAGAGAGAGAGAGAGATCGGTTGTTGAGCACCCAGTGTCTGTTTGTAAAAGTTTCTGAGCTCATCTCCTCTCCCCACCTCTCCTCTCTTTCCACTCCCCACCTCTTCTCCTCTCCTCTCCTCTCCTCTCCTCTCCTCTCCCCACCTCTCCTCTCCTTCCACTCCACACCTCTTCTCCTCTCCTCTCCTCTCCCCACCGCTTCTCCTCTCCTCTCCCCACCTCTACTCTCCTTCTCCTCCCCACCTCCTCTCCTCTCCCCACCCCACCTCCTCTCCCTCTCCTTCCTCTCCCCACCTCCTCTCCTCTCTCCACCTCTCCTCTCCTCTCCTTCCCCTCCCAACCTCCCCTCCTCTCCCCACCTCATCTCCCCACCTCTTCTCCTCTCCTCTCCTCTCCCCGCCTCCTCTCCTCTCCTCACTCTCTCCCCTCCTCTCCCCTCCTCTCTTCTCTTCTCCCCACCTATTCTCCTCTCCTTTCACTCCCCACCTCTTCTCCTCTCCTTTCACTCCCCACCTCTTCTCCTCTCCTCTCCCCACTTCTCCTCTCCTTCCCCTCCCCACCTCTTCTCCTCTCCCCACCTCTCCTCTCCTTCCCCTCGCCTCCCTCCCTCTTCTCCTCGCCTCCCTCCCTCTTCTCCTCTCCTCTCCCCACCTCTCCTCTCCTTCCACTCCCCACCTCTTCTACATCCCCTCCCAACCTCGTCTCTCCTTCACCCTTCCCACCTCTTCTCCTCTCCTCTCCCCACCTCTCCTCTCCTCTCCTCTCCTTCCCTTCCCCTCCCCTCCCCTCCCCACCTCCTCTCCTCTCCTCTCCCCACCTCTCTGCTCCTTCCCCTCCCCACCTCTTCTCCATCCCCTCCCAACCTCGTCTCTCCTTCACCCTTCCCACCTCCTCTCCTCTCCCCACCTCTCCTCTCCTCTCCTCTCCTCTCCTTCCCTTCCCCTCCCCTCCCCACCTCCTCTCCTCTCCCCACCTCTCTGCTCCTTCCACTCCCCACCTCCTCTCCTCTCCCCTCCCCTCCTCCTTCTCCCCACCTCTTCTCCTCACTCTCTCCTCTCCCCTCCTCTCCCCCCTCTCCTTCTCTTCTCCCCACCTGTTCTCCTCTCAGTATAACAGCATAAGTTAATGGAGCGAGAGAGAGAATTAAATCTCTAGGAAGTCTGACTGTGTTTAAGGTTAGGTAATGCTAGAGTTAAGGGTTAGGGGGTCAGGGTTAGGGGTTAATAGCAGAGACCAAGTTAAGTGCATAGGATAGGTCTTTCACCAGGGGTTCATTAACCTCTTGACACCCCAGGTGTCGGGAACCAACATCCATATTGAATGGGAGCTGCCACAGACAGTCTGTAGGTCAGGACTAATACATTCTGAGAGTTACAATTAAAACATCATCATTTACATTACATTTAAGTCATTTAGCAGATGCTCTTATCCAGAGCGACCATCAGACCTCGCTATAAGGGGTCTACATCCCAAACGGCACCCTAATCCCTATATATATAGTGCACTACTACCCTATGGGCCCTGGTCAGAAGTAGTGCACCCTATTCCCTATATAGTGCACTACTACCCTAATGACCCTGGCCAGAAGTAGTGCACCCTATTCCCTATATAGTGCACTACTACCCTAATGACCCTAGCCAGAAGTAGTGCACCCTATTCCCTATATAGTGCACTACTACCCTAATGACCCTAGCCAGAAGTAGTGCACCCTATTCCCTATATAGTGCACTACTACCCTAATGACCCTAGCCAGAAGTAGTGCACCCTATTCCCTATATAGTGCACTACTACCCTAATGACCCTAGCCAGAAGTAGTGCACCCTATTCCCTATATAGTGCACTACTACCCTATGGGCCCTGGTCAGAAGTAGTGCACCCTATTCCCTATATAGTGCACTACTACCCTAATGACCCTGGCCAGAAGTAGTGCACCCTATTCCCTATATAGTGCACTACTACCCTAATGACCCTAGCCAGAAGTAGTGCACCCTATTCCCTATATAGTGCACTACTACCCTATGGGCCCTGGTCAGAAGTAGTGCACCCTATTCCCTATATAGTGCACTACTACCCTATGGGCCCTGGTCAGAAGTAGTGCACCCTATAGGGAATAGGGCTCCTATTGGGACGCATCCCGAGATCTCCATTTAAGAGCCCACTTACCAGGCAGCGAGTCGGAAGGCAATTTGTTAGAGTCAAAGCCTCTCTGAATGGGGGTTAGACAGGTTAGAGTCAAAGCCTCTCTGAATGGGGGTTAGACAGGTTAGAGTCAAAGCCTCTCTGAATGGGGGTTAGACAGGTTAGAGTCAAAGCCTCTCTGAATGGGGGTTAGACAGGTTAGAGTCAAAGCCTCTCTGAATGGGGGTTAGACAGGTTAGAGTCAAAGCCTCTCTGAACGGGGGTTAGACAGGTTAGAGTCAAAGCCTCTCTGAATGGGGGTTAGACAGGTTAGAGTCAAAGCCTCTCTGAACGGGGGTTAGACAGGTTAGAGTCAAAGCCTCTCTGAATGGGGGTTAGACAGGTTAGAGTCAAAGCCTCTCTGAATGGGGGTTAGAGTCAAAGCCTCTCTGAATGGGGGTTAGACAGGTTAGAGTCAAAGCCTCTCTGAACGGGGTTAGACAGGTTAGAGTCAAAGCCTCTCTGAACGGGGGTTAGACAGGTTAGAGTCAAAGCCTCTCTGAATGGGGTTAGACAGGTTAGAGTCAAAGCCTCTCTGAATGGGGGTTAGAGTCAAAGCCTCTCTGAATGGGGGGTTAGACAGGTTAGAGTCAAAGCCTCTCTGAATGGGGGTTAGACAGGTTAGAGTCAAAGCCTCTCTGAATGGGGGTTAGACAGGTTAGAGTCAAAGCCTCTCTGAATGGGGGTTAGACAGGTTAGAGTCAAAGCCTCTCTGAATGGAGGTTAGAGTCAAAGCCTCTCTGAATGGGGGTTAGAGTCAAAGCCTCTCTGAACGGGGGTTAGAGTCAAAGCCTCTCTGAACGGGGGTTAGACAGGCTTGAGGTGATATATAATGGGAAAAGCAACAGACGGGACAGGAAAGGCCAACAAACTCAAAGACATCTGCTGTCAATGATAATGTTAACATTTTACTTCCTCTTCCTTTCTCTTTTCATGGTCATCTGCTGATATTGATAATGTTAGTGTTACTCTCTCCATCTCCCTTTTCCCTCATTCTCCTTCCATCTCCCTCCTCCCTCATTCTCCTTCCATCTCCCTCCTCCCTCCTCCCTCATTCTCCTTCCATCTTCCTCCTCCCTCCTTCTCCTTCCATCTCCCTCCATCTCCCTCCTCCCTCCTCCCTCATTCTCCTTCCATCTCCCTCCTTCCTCATTCTCCTTCCATCTCCCTCCTTCCTCATTCTCCTTCCATCTCCCTCCTCCCTCGTTCTCCTTCCATCTCCCTCCTCCCTCCTTCTCCTTTCATCTCCCTCCATCTCCTTCTTCCCTCATTCTCCTTCCATCTCCCTCCATCTCTGTCCTTCTCCCTCCATCTCCCTACTCCCTCATTCTCCTATCTCACTCCATCTCCGTCCTTCTACCTCCATCTCCCTCCATCTCCTTCCATCTCCCTCCATCTCCCTCCATCTCCCTCCATCTCCTTCCATCTCTCTCCATCTCCCTTCATCTCCATCGGTCTCCCTCCATCTCTCTCCTCCCTCATTCTCCTTCCATCTCCCTCCATCTCCCCTCATCTGTCTCCCTCCATCTCCCTCGTCCCTCCCTCCATCTCCCATCTCTCTCCATCTCCCTCCTCACTCCATCTCCCTCCCTCCATTTCCCTCCTCCCCCCTCCATCTCCCTCTTCCCTCCCTCCATCTCCCACTCCTTAGTCATCTCGTGAGGCCTGGGATCTAAGCAATCTACACCCTAAACAGAGACAACAAAGCAACCCCCTCTGGAGACCAGCCATCCCCGCATGCCTGCACACTGCGAGACGTAGGTCAAATCTCTCTCTCCGTCTTTCTCTGTGTCTCTCTCCTCTTCACAATCTCCACACCCATGATGCAATGAACCTGCAAGGCTCTCCCTCCTCTCTTTCTCCTCCTCTCTTTCCCCTCCTCTCTTCCCTTCCTCTCTTTCCCCTCCTCTCTTTCTCCTCCTCTCTTTCCCTTCCTCTCTTCCCTTCCTCTCTTTCCCCTCCTCTCTTTCCCCTCCTCTTTCCTCTCCTCCCCATCCTCTCCCCATCTTTTTCCTCTCCTTTCTTTCCCCTCCTCTCTTTCCTCTCCTCTCTTTCCCCTCCTCTCTTTCCCCTCCTCTCTTTCCCCTCCTCTCCATCATCTCTTTCCTCTCCTCTCTTTCCCCTCCTCTCTTTTTCCTCCTCTCTCCCCCCATCATCTCTTTCCTCTCCTCTCTTTCCTCTCCTCTCTTCCCCTCCTCTTCCCTCTCTTTCCCTCCTCTCTTTCCCCTCTCTTACCCCTCCTCTCTTCCCCTTCTCTCTTTCCTCTCCTCTCTTTCCTCTCCTCTCTTTCCCCTCCTCTCCATCATCTCTTTCCTCTCCTCTCTTTCCCCTCCTCTCTTCCCCATCATCTCTTTCCTCTCCTCTCTTTCCTCTCCTCTCTTACCCCTCCTCTCTTTCCCCTCCTCTCTTACCCCTCCTCTCTTCCCCTTCTCTCTTTCCTCTCCTCTCTTTCCCTCCTCTCTTCCCTTCCTCTCTTTCATCTCCTCTCTTTCCCCTCCTCTCTTTATCCTTCTCTCTTTTACTCTCCTTTCTCAGTTGCAGCACTTTTTTAACTTTGAGGAAAAGTTTTTACGAAACACACCGTCTCACCCCCTCCTCCCTACCATCCCCCTCTTCCCCCTCTCAACCCCCTCTATCATCCCCCCCTCCCCCTTCTCCCTAGATAAACCCAAACTTTGAGTCTGCGTCTGCACCCACCCTGTCTCAGGATGGGGCCTATTCCCAGGACTCACTCTTTCCAAGTAATTGCCCTGTTTTCCAGCCGCATACAGGGGATCCAGCACCACGCCATGCAAGGATTTAATTTGCGGGTAAATAGTCTTTCTGCTGAGTTTAAAGGAATGCACTGAGCCCATTGGGGGAACCCAGCTTCAGGGAGATACTCAGAGGAAGGTTGGGAGGGAGAAATCATTAAGCAGGAGGGAGGAGAGGAGAGGGATCTTGAATCTTGTAGTGCAATGCAGTAAAAAAAAGGGGGTTAGTGGACATGTTTCATAATGTAAACAGGCAGGGGGGCAGGGGACCAGGGGACCAGGGGGGACCAGGGGACCAGGAGACCAGGGGACCAGGGGGACCAGGGGGACCAGGGGACCAGGGCTGATCTTTACAACATGTCACATGATGTAAACAGGCAGGGGGGACCAGGGGGACCAGGGGACCAGGGCTGATCTTTACAACATGTCACATGATGTAAACAGGCAGGGGACCAGGGGACCAGGGGGACCAGGAGACCAGGGGACCAGGGGACCAGGGGACCAGGGGGACCAGGGGACCAGGGCTGATCTTTACAACATGTTACATGATGTAACCAGGCAGGGGACCAGAGGACCAGGGGACCAGGGGACCAGGGCTGATCTCACAACATGTTACATGATGTAACCAGGCAGGGGACCAGGGGGACCAGGGGATCAGGGGACCAGGGGACCAGGGCTGATCTTTACAACATGTCACATGATGTAAACAGGCAGGGGACCAGGGGACCAGGGGGACCAGGAGACCAGGGGACAAGGGGACAAGGGGGGGGACCAGGGGGACCAGGGGACCAGGGCTGATCTTTACAACATGTTACATGATGTAACCAGGCAGGGGACCAGGGGACCAGGGCTGATCTCACAACATGTTACATGATGTAACCAGGCAGGGGACCAGGGGGACCAGGGGACCAGGGAACCAGGGGATCAGGGGACCAGGGGGACCAGGGGACCAGGGGACCAGGGCTGATCTTTACAACATGTCACATGATGTAAACAGGCAGGGGACCAGGGGACCAGGGGGACCAGGAGACCAGGGGACCAGGGGACCAGGGGGACCAGGAGACCAGGGCTGATCTTTACAACATGTCACATGATGTAAACAGGCAGGGGACCAGGGGACCAGGGGGACCAGGAGACCAGGGCTGATCTCACAACATGTTACATGATGTAACCAGGCAGGGGACCAGAGGACCAGGGGACCAGGGGACCAGGGGACCAGGGCTGATCTCACAACATGTTACATGATGTAACCAGGCAGGGGACCAGGGAACCAGGGGACCAGGGGACCAGGGGACCAGGGAACTATCACCTCACTGTGTTCTAACCCTGAAGCACAGGTCCAGACATGATTAAAATCAAGACATCATTATAAAATGAACGTCTTTTAATATTCAGTATTGTTTGTCTCTTATAGCACTGTTAAAACAAAGTGTCTAATAGAGGGAGACGTGGAGTGATACACAACACACACCCACAAACACACACCCACACACACACACACACAAAACACACACAAAACACACACACACACACACACACACACAAAACACACATACACACACACAAAAAACGAACACACACACACAAAACACACACACAAAACACACACACACACACAAGACATGGATAAGCGTGGTGATATCATGATGAGAGAGAGAGGAGAGGTCTGGTGACATAACGATGACCTCAGACACAGAGTTACAGTCTAGAGAGAGGAGAGGTCTGGTGACATCACGATGACCTCAGACAAAGAGTTACAGTCTAGAGAGAGGAGAGGTCTGGTGACATCACGATGACCTCAGACACAGAGTTACAGTCTAGAGAGAGGAGAGGTCTGGTGACATCACGATGACCTCAGACAAAGAGTTACAGTCTAGAGAGAGGAGAGGTCTGGTGACATCACGATGACCTCAGACAAAGAGTTACAGTCTAGAGAGAGGAGAGGTCTGGTGACATCACGATGACCTCAGACACAGAGTTACAGTCTAGAGAGAGGAGAGGTCTGGTGACATCACGATGACCTCAGACACAGAGTTATACAGTCTAGAGAGAGAGGAGAGGTCTGGTGACATCACGATGACCTCAGACACAGAGTTACAGTCTAGAGAGAGGAGAGGTCTGGTGACATCACGATGACCTCAGACACAGAGTTATACAGTCTAGAGAGAGAGGAGAGGTCTGGTGACATCACGATGACCTCAGACACAGAGTTATACAGTCTAGAGAGAGAGGAGAGGTCTGGAGGTCACATGGTGTTCTGTGTGACATGGCTGACTCTCTAGACAAAACATTAGTAGTATGAATCATTACTATTTAAACTTACTAGTAACTATTTCATTCATTCGGACCCAGACGGTATGGTGGTTTGTTTGAAGTGGGACCCAGACGGTAAGGTGGTTTGAGGGGAGAGGGAGGAGGGGAGGAGGGGAGGAGAGGAGGGGAGAGGGAGGAGAGGAGGAGAGGAGGGGAGGAGGGGAGGAGGGGAGGAGAGAGGGAGGAGAAGAGGGGAGAGGGAGGAGAGCAGGGAGAGGGAGGAGGGAAGGGGAGGAGGGGAGGGGAGAGGGGAGAGGGAAGGGGGAGAAGGGGAGGAGAGGAGGGGAGAGGGAGGAGGGGAGAGGGAGGAGAGGAGGGGAGAGGGAGGGAGAGGAGGAGAGGGGGAGGGGGTGAGGGGAGGGGGGGAGGGGAGAGGGAGGAGGGGAGGAGAGGAGAGGAGGGAGAGGGAGGAGGAGGGAGGGAGGAGAAGAGGAGAGGGAGGAGAGGAGGGGAGGAGAGAGGGAGGAGAAGAGGGGAGAGGGGGGATGGGAGGGGAGAGGGAGAGGGAGGAGAGGAGGGGAGAGGGATATATAGTTTATTTCTACTGACAAAAAAAATAAATGGAAATAGCTATTCTGTATTCAGGATAAATATTTTGGTGCTGAAATTATAGGGAGGCCAAAGTTCTCTGCCTTCAAGCATCATTTGCAATAATTTAATTGGCGATTGTTGAGTTGAGCTACGACGTCCGTTTGAAGGAGAAGGAGAATCATAGTAATTACTATAGACACATTAGGAAGAGCACACACGCACGCACGCACGCACGCACGCGCGCACACACACACACACACACACACACACACACACACACACACACACACACACACACACACACATTAGAATGAAATAAAATAAAATAAAGTTTGTTATGATGAAGAGTGTCTGGTACCTTACCACTGTTACAATAGACTGGGATCCCCAGGGGTCTGATACCACTGTTACAATAGACTGGGATCCCCAGGGGTCTGATACCACTGTTGCAATAGACTGGGATCCCCAGGGGTCTGATACCACTGTTACAATAGACTGGGATCCCCAGGGGTCTGATACCACTGTTACAATAGACTGGGATCCCCAGGGGTCTGGTACCACTGTTACAATAGACTGGGATCCCCAGGGGTCTGGTACCTTACCACTGTTACAATAGACTGGGATCCCCAGGGGTCTGGTACCACTGTTACAATAGACTGGGATCCCCAGGGGTCTAATACCACTGTTACAATAGACTGGGATCCCCAGGGGTCTGATACCACTGTTACAATAGACTGGGATCCCCAGGGGTCTGATACCACTGTTACAATAGACTGGGATCCCCAGGGGTCTGATACCACTGTTACAATAGACTGGGATCCCCAGGGGTCTAATACCACTGTTACAATAGACTGGGATCCCCAGGGGTCTGATACCACTGTTACAATAGACTGGGATCCCCAGGGGTCTGATACCACTGTTACAATAGACTGGGATCCCCAGGGGTCTGGTACCACTGTTACAATAGACTGGGATCCCCAGGGGTCTGATACCACTGTTACAATAGACTGGGATCCCCAGGGGTCTAATACCACTGTTACAATAGACTGGGATCCCCAGGGGTCTGATACTGTACCACTGTTACAATAGACTGGGATCCCCAGGGGTCTGATACCACTGTTACAATAGACTGGGATCCCCAGGGGTCTGATACCGCTGTTACAATAGACTGGGATCCCCAGGGGTCTGATACCGCTGTTACAACAGACTGGGATCCCCAGGGGTCTGATACCACTGTTACAATAGACTGGGATCCCCAGGGGTCTGATACCACTGTTACAATAGACTGGGATCCCCAGGGGTCTGGTACTGTACCACTGTTACAATAGACTGGAATCCCCAGGGGTCTGGTACTGTACCACTGTTACAATAGACTGGGATCCCCAGGGGTCTGGTACCTTACCACTGTTACAATAGACTGGGATCTCCAGGGGTCTGATACCACTGTTACAATAGACTGGGATCTCCAGGGGTCTGATACCACTGTTACAATAGACTGGGATCCCCAGGGGTCTGGTACCACTGTTACAATAGACTGGGATCCCCAGGGGTCTGATACCACTGTTACAATAGACTGGGATCCCCAGGGGTCTGATACCACTGATACAATAGACTGGGATCCCCAGGGGTCTGATACCACTGTTACAATAGACTGGGATCCCCAGGGGTCTGATACTGTACCACTGTTACAATAGACTGGGATCCCCAGGGGTCTGATACCACTGTTACAACAGACTGGGATCCCCAGGGGTCTGATATCACTGTTACAACACACATACTTTTCTTATCAGGGCCTCCAAAGGTCGACAATTGTCATTATTGCTTTTGAGAATCCCTCTCCACAGTCCATCACTACATTACTATTGACTCCCTCTCCACAGTCCATCACTACATTACTATTGACTCCCTCTCCACAGTCCATCACTACATTACTATTGACTCCTTCTCCACAGTCCATCACTACATTACTATTGAATCCCTCTCCACAGTCCATCACTACATTACTATTGACTCCCTCTCCACAGTCCATCACTACATTACTATTGACTCCCTCTCCACAGTCCATCACTACATTACTATTGACTCCTTCTCCACAGTCCATCACTACATTACTATTGACTCCCTCTCCACAGTCCATCACTACATTACTATTGACTCCCTCTCCACAGTCCATCACTACATATTGACTCCCTCTCCACAGTCCATCACTACATTACTATTGACTCCTTCTCCACAGTCCATCACTACATTACTATTGACTCCTTCTCCACAGTCCATCACTACATATTGAATCCCTCTCCACAGTCCATCACTACATTACTATTGACTCCTTCTCCACAGTCCATCACTACATATTGAATCCCTCTCCACAGTCCATCACTACATTACTATTGACTCCTTCTCCACAGTCCATCACTACATTACTATTGACTCCTTCTCCACAGTCCATCACTACATTACTATTGACTCCCTCTCCACAGTCCATCACTACATATTGAATCCCTCTCCACAGTCCATCACTACATATTGAATCCCTCTCCACAGTCCATCACTACATTACTATTGACTCCCTCTCCACAGTCCATCACTACATATTGACTCCTTCTCCACAGTCCATCACTACATTACTATTGGCTGTCAGATTCAGACTGACTGGGCTCTGGTCTAAGGTAGTGCACTATGAAAAACAGCTTCTATCTCAAGGCCATCAGACTGTTAAACAGCCACCACTAACATTGAGTGGCTGCTGCCAACACACTGACACTGACTCAACTCCAGCCACTTTAATAATGGGAATTGATGGAAATTGATGTCAAATATATCACTAGCCACTTTAAACAATGCTACTTAATATAATGTTTACATATCCTACATTACTCATCTCATATGTACATATATGTACAGTGCCTTGCGAAAGTATTCGGCCCCCTTGAACTTTGCGACCTTTTGCCACATTTCAGGCTTCAAACATAAAGATATAAAACTGTATTTTTTTTGTGAAGAATCAACAACAAGTGGGACACAATCATGAAGTGGAACGACATTTATTGGATATTTCAAACTTGAACAAATCAAAAACTGAAAAATTGGGCGTGCAAAATTATTGCACTGGCCTGAACAAATAATTAAAGAAAACACAAAATACTAAGACCAAGGCGTGACACTCTGGTCTAAAGTAGTGCCACTATATAGGGAATAGGGCCCTGGTCTAAAGTAGTGCACTATATAGGGAATAGGGCCCTGGTCTAAAGTAGTGCCACTATATAGGGAATAGGGCCCTGGTCTAAAGTAGTGTACTATATAGGGAATAGGGCTCTGGTCTAAAGTAGTACCACTATATAGGGAATAGTGCTCTGGTCTAAAGTAGTGCACTATATAGGGAATAGGGCCCTGGTCTAAAGTAGTACCACTATATAGGGAATAGGGCCCTGGTCTAAAGTAGTACCACTATATAGGGAATAGGGCCCTGGTCTAAAGTAGTACCACTATATAGGGAATAGGGCTCTGGTCTAAGTAGTACCACTATATAGGGAATAGGGCCCTGGTCTAAAGTAGTACACTATATAGGGAATAGGGCCCTGGTCTATAGTAGTGCACTATATAGGGAATAGGGCCCTGGTCTAAAGTAGTACCACTATATAGGGAATAGGGCCCTGGTCTATAGTAGTACCACTATATAGGGAATAGGGCCCTGGTCTAAAGTAGTACCACTATATAGGGAATAGGGCCCTGGTCTAAAGTAGTACCACTATATAGGGAATAGGGCCCTGGTCTAAAGTAGTGCACTATATAGGGAATAGGGCCCTGGTCTATAGTAGTACCACTATATAGGGAATAGGGCCCTGGTCTAAAGTAGTACCACTATATAGGGAATAGGGCTCTGGTCTATAGTAGTACCACTATATAGGGAATAGGGCCCTGGTCTAAAGTAGTACCACTATATAGGGAATAGGGCTCTGGTCTATAGTAGTACACTATATAGGGAATAGGGCCCTGGTCTAAAGTAGTACCACTATATAGGGAATAGGGCCCTGGTCTAAAGTAGTACCACTATATAGGGAATAGGGCTCTGGTCTATAGTAGTACCACTATATAGGGAATAGGGCCCTGGTCTAAAGTAGTACCACTATATAGGGAATAGGGCCCTGGTCTAAAGTAGTACCACTATATAGGGAATAGGGCCTCTGGTCTAAAGTAGTACCACTATATAGGGAATAGGGCTCTGGTCTAAAGTAGTACCACTATATAGGGAATAGGGCCCTGGTCTAAAGTAGTACCACTATATAGGGAATAGGGCTCTGGTCTATAGTAGTACCACTATATAGGGAATAGGGCCCTGGTCTAAAGTAGTACCACTATATAGGGAATAGGGCCTCTGGTCTAAAGTAGTACCACTATATAGGGAATAGGGCCCTGGTCTAAAGTAGTACCACTATATAGGGAATAGGGCCCTGGTCTAAAGTAGTGTACTATATAGGGAATAGGGCCCTGGTCTAAAGTAGTGCACTATATAGGGAATAGGGCCCTGGTCTAAAGTAGTGCACTATATAGGGAATAGGGCTCTGGTCTAAAGTAGTGCACTATATAGGGAATAGGGCCCTGGTCTAAAGTAGTACCACTATATAGGGAATAGGGCTCTGGTCTAAAGTAGTACCACTATATAGGGAATAGGGCCCTGGTCTAAAGTAGTGCACTATATAGGGAATAGGGCTCTGGTCTAAGTAGTACTATAGGGAATAGGGCCACTATATAGGGAATAGGGCCCTGGTCTAAAGTAGTACCACTATATAGGGAATAGGGCCTCTGGTCTAAAGTAGTACCACTATATAGGGAATAGGGCCCTGGTCTAAAGTAGTACCACTATATAGGGAATAGGGCCTCTGGTCTAAAGTAGTACCACTATATAGGGAATAGGGCCCTGGTCTAAAGTAGTACCACTATATAGGGAATAGGGCCCTGGTCTAAAGTAGTACCACTATATAGGAATAGGGCCCTGGTCTAAAGTAGTACCACTATATAGGGAATAGGGCCCTGGTCTAAAGTAGTACCACTATATAGGGAATAGGGCCCTGGTCTAAAGTAGTACCACTATATAGGAAATAGGCCTCTGGTCTAAAGTAGTACCACTATATAGGGAATAGGGCCCTGGTCTAAAGTAGTACCACTATATAGGGAATAGGGCCTCTGGTCTAAAGTAGTACCACTATATAGGGAATAGGGCCCTGGTCTAAAGTAGTACCACTATATAGGGAATAGGGCTCTGGTCTATAGTAGTGTACTATATAGGGCTCTGGTCTATAGTAGTACCACTATATAGGGAATAGGGCTCTGGTCTATAGTAGTACCACTATATAGGGAATAGGGCTCTGGTCTATAGTAGTACCACTATATAGGGAACAGGGAACCAATTGGGATGCAGACCAAAACATTCCATTTCCATTCTGTGACCTCATCTATCGGCTGCCTCTCCTGTGACCTCCACAATGAAAAGTATTTACTCTGAGTAAAGTTAGGATGTACCGCTGGGCCCCATAGCGAGTTTAGAGGAGATAATAGTATTTACTCTGAGTAAAGTTAGGATGTACCGCTGGGCCCCATAGCGAGTTTATAGGAGATAATAGTATTTACTCTGAGTAAAGTTAGGATGTACCGCTGGGCCCCATAGCGAGTTTAGAGGAGATAATATCAGACTACAGGTTCAAGTAGGAGTATCTGCAATTACAAAGCTAAAAGGGGTTGGCTTCCGCCTCTGATTCTGTCCCAAATGACTCCCTATTCCCTGCATAGTGAACTAGGGCTCAGGTCAAACGTAGTGCACTATGTAGGGAATAGGGTGCCATTTTAAGAGACTGTCTGGAGAGCCCAACAACCCCAGAGAGAGACGACTGTTGAAGCCGGGTTGCTACGTCACCCCTGAAGAACACATTATACAATTACACTAATTAACACTAATTCTAGGTGATACAGCGACGTACTTTGTGAAAAAGCACAGAGCCTTAAGGGCTCTTAGGAACGAGTGTCAACACTCCACCGCCGTTACTATTGGACTAAAAAACAATTGTCAATTGTAGCTCTTAAGTTGAACTGAAGAGGCTTTGGCCCTTTCACCGGTGATAGATCATTGTATTCTACATCAATAACCAATCGTTAAGTGGCAGGTACCGGCTGGACAGAGGAGGAGTGGCAGGTACCGGCTGGACAGAGGGGGAGTGGCAGGTAGAGGGGGGAGTGGCAGGTACCAAGGGGGAGTGGCAGGGGACAGAGGGGAGTGGCAGGTACCGGCTGGACAGAGGAGGGCAGTGGCAGGTACCGGCTGGACAGAGGGGGAGTGGCAGGTACCGGCTGGACAGAGGGGGAGTGGCAGGTACCGGCTGGACAGAGGGGGAGTGGCAGGTACCGGCTGGACAGAGGGGGAGTGGCAGGTACCGGCTGGACAGAGGGGGAGTGGCAGGTACCGGCTGGACAGAGGGGGAGTGGCAGGTACCGGCTGGACAGAGGGGGATTTGAGGTACTGGACAGAGGGGGAGTTTGGACAGATATTTGCTGAAGAGGTTTCACTCTATAGCCAGACCGGGAGTGGCGTATTTGTTTTGATGACACTGTTATAAAATGTTTTAGCCAAACTCATCCCATAATAGGGGGAGTCAGGTAGGACTTACAGACAGGCAGTATGGTTCCATGACGGCTGGACAGTAACCGGCTGGACTGATCCCATAGATATGTCAGTTAAGACTTACAGACAGGCGGAATGGTTCCATGACAACAGTAACACTGTTACTCATCCCATAATATGTCATTAGACTTACAGACAGGCAGTATGGTTCCATGACGACAGTAACCGTACTGATCCCATAATATGTCGTTAGACTTACAGACAGGCGGTATGGTTCCATGACACAGTAACCGTACTGATCCCATAATATGTCAATAGACTTACAGACAGGCAGTATGGTTCCATGACGACAGTAACCGTACTGATCCCATAATATGTCAATTAGACTTACAGACAGGCGGTATGGTTCCATGGTTCCACGACAGTAACCGTACTGATCCCATAATATGTCAATAGACTTACAGACAGGCAGTATGGTTCCATGACTGACAGTAACAGACGGCAGTACTGATCCCATAATATGTCAATAGACTTACAGACAGGCGGTATGGTTCCATGACGACAGTAACCGTACTGATCCCATAATATGTCAATAGACTTACAGACAGACAGTATGGTTCCATGACAACAGTAACCGTACTGATCCCATAATATGTCATTAGACTTACAGACACAGTATGGTTCCATGACGACAGTAACCGTACTGATCCCATAATATGTCAATAGACTTACAGACAGGCAGTGTGGTTCCATGACAACAGTAACCAAGCTAAAGTAGCAGTACCCTTCCCCTCCTATACCTTCATGAATAATGCATGAAGTTGAAAATCCCAAACTATTGAATTGTAGTAAGGATGGAGGGGGGGGGACTTCAGGACTCAAAAGTTGAATTACAAAACATTGCTTTCTTTCATCTCATGGGTTTGCGTCCCAAATGGGATCATATTCCTAACCTAGTGCACTACTTTAACCAGGGCCACTCCCCCCCACACAGACCCATAGGGCTCTGGTCTAATGTAGTGTTCTATATAGGGAATAGGGCTCTGGTCTAAAGTAGTGTACTATATAGGGAATAGTGCTCTGGTCTAAAGTAGTGTACATATAGGGAATAGGGCCCTGGTCTAAAGTAGTGTACTATATAGGGAATAGGGCTCTGGTCTAAAGTAGTGTACTATATAGGGAATAGGGCTCTGGTCTAAAGTAGTGTACTATATAGGGAATAGTGCTCTGGTCTAAAGTAGTGTACAATATAGGGAATAGGGCCCTGGTCTAAAGTAGTGCACTATATAGGGAATAGGGCTCTGGTCTATAGTAGTGCCCTATATAGGGAATAGTGCTATATAGGGAATAGGGCCCTGGTCTAAAGTAGTGCACTATATAGGGAATAGGGCTCTGGTCTATAGTAGTGCCCTATATAGGGAATAGGGCCTCTGGTCTAAAGTAGTGCGCTGTGTAGGGAATAGGGCTCTGGTCTAAAGTAGTGTACTATATAGGGAATAGGGCCCTGGTCTAAAGTAGTGCACTATATAGGGAATAGGGCTCTGGTCTATAGTAGTGCACTATATAGGGAATAGGGCCCTGGTCTAAAGTAGTGCACTATATAGGGAATAGGGCTCTGGTCTATAGTAGTGCACTATATAGGGAATAGGGCCTCTGGTCTAAAGTAGTGTACTATTTAGGGAATAGGGCTCTGGTCTATAGTAGTGCACTATATAGGGAATAGGGCTCTGTTCTAAACCTGTGTTCTATATAGGGAATAGGGCTCTGGTCTAAAGTAGTGTACTATATAGGGAATAGGGCTCTGGTCTAAAGTAGTGCACTATATAGGGAATAGGGCCTCTGGTCTAAAGTTGTGCACTATATAGGGAATAGGGCTCTGGTCTATAGTAGTGTTCTATATAGGGAATAGGCCTCTGGTCTATAGTAGTGTGCTATGTAGGGAATAGGGCTCCATTTGGTATGCAGGGTTTGTGTTGCGAGGTGCTGAGGTCAATGACGAGCCCTCTGGCTCTCTGCTAGATGAATAATGTACCACGAAGCAGCAGGGAAACCCTGAGAGAGTTAGCTACTCCTCTACTCGTCTACCACCGTGTAGATTATTGACGCATATTCTATCACTTTTCCTCTCTTTCTTTCCTCAGGTAAAAAAAAAAACACAAAAAAAGGACCCTTTGTCTTGTGAGGTGTCCGTACCGTTTATAGTTATATCTCACCCCCCTAGGCTAAATAGGCCCTAATTTGCACAGCTTCTGTGTGGGTTCCCAATTATTACAATATCAAATGTCTTGGAAACTGGAAACACAATAAACTTAGGCTGTGTGCCAAATAGAATCCTATTCTCTAAAAAAAGGACCAGAGCCTCTATGGGTCCTGATCAAAAGGAGTGCACTATATAGGGAAGCAGCTATAGAAATCAATAAAGAGTGGAGGGCTGAGTCAGACCTCTACTACCCCCCTTACACGGATAGTACACGGACAGTACACGGATATTACCTGGACAGTACACGGATATTACCTGGATAGTACACGGATATTACCTGGATAGTACACGGATAGTACCTGGATAGTACACGGACAGTACACGCATATTACCTGGATAGTACACGGATAGTACACGGATAGTACCTGGATAGTACACTGATAGTACCTGGATAGTACACGGATAGTTCCTGGATAGTATATGGATATTACCTGGATAGTATATGGATATTACCTGGATAGTACATGGATAGTACCTGGATAGTACCTGGATAGTACATGGATAGTACCTGGATAGTACATGGATAGTACATGGACAGTACCTGGATAGTACATGGATAGTACATGGACAGTACACAGATATTACATGGATAGTACCTGGATAGTACATGGATAGTACATGGACAGTACACGGATAGTACCTGGATAGTACCTGGATAGTACATGGATAGTACATGGACAGTACACGGATAGTACCTGGATAGTACACGGATAGTACCTGGATAGTACACGGATAGTACCTGGATAGTGCCTGGATAGTACCTGGATAGTACATGGATAGTACATGGACAGTACACAGATAGTACATGGATAGTACATGGATAGTACCTGGATAGTACATGGATAGTACATGGACAGTACACGGATAGTACCTGGATAGTACACGGATAGTACACGGATAGTACCTGGATAGTACATGGATAGTACCTGGATAGTACACGGATAGTACCTGGATAGTACACGGATAGTACCTGGATAGTACACGGACAGTACCTGGATAGTACCTGGATAGTACCTGGATAGTACATGGATAGTACCTGGATAGTACATGGATAGTACCTGGATAGTACACGGATAGTACCTGGATAGTACATGGATAGTACCTGGATAGTACACGGATAGTACACGGATAGTACACGGATAGTACACGGATAGTACCTGGATAGTACACGGATATTACCTGGATAGTACACGGATATTACCTGGATAGTACACGGATAGTACCTGGATAGTACACGGATATTACCTGGATAGTACACAGATAGTACACAGATATTACATGGACAGTACACGGATAGTACACGGACAGTACACGGACAGTACATGGACAGTACATGGATAGTACACGGACAGTACACGGACAGTACATGGATAGTACACAGGCAGTACACGGACAGTACATGGATAGTACACGGATATTACATGGATATTACATGGATAGTACATGGATAGTACACGGATAGTACCTTCCATATTTTGTGGATATTACGTGGCTAACTTACTCCCAGGCAGGGTGTGGAGAATTGAAATGAGACAGATTTTATTAAACTAGTTTAGATTCTGTTTGTGAGTTGAAGTACTTGGGGCTCATCAGTTGTTGTACTTGTTGACTGTGTTCATTACGTTACTGTCCGTTAGAGCCTACAACACATGTAATCCATTCTGATATTATGGCTTCATTACATCATACATTTCACAATGCTCTCTGAGAGAGACTGTTCACAGTCTGTAGCTATTCAATTATATAGACACCATAGTAAACTATAGGATATCTCTAGAAGATATAGAAACCATAGTAAACTATAGGATATCTCTAGGAGATATAGAAACCATATTTACTACAGGACATCTCTAGAAGATATAGAAACCATAGTAAACTATAGGATATCTCTAGAAGATATAGAAACCATAGTAAACTATAGGATATCTCTAGGAGATATTGAAACCAGTTACTACAGGATATCTCTAGAAGATATAGCAACCACAGTAAACTATAGGATATCTCTAGGAGATATAGAAACCATAGTAAACTATAGGATATCTCTAGAAGATATAGAAACCATAGTTACTACAGGATATCTCTAGAAGATATAGAAACCATAGTAAACTATAGGATATCTCTAGAAGATATAGAAACCATAGTAAACTATAGGATATCTCTAGAAGATATAGAAACCATAGTTACTATAGGATATCTCTAGAAGATATAGAAACCATAGTAAACTATAGGATATCTCTAGGAGATATAGAAACCATAATAAACTATAGGATATCTCTAGGAGATATAGACACCATAGTAAACTACAGGATATCTCTAGGAGATATAGAAACCATAGTAAACTATAGGATATCTCTAGGAGATATATACAGGATATCTCTAGAAGATATAGAAACCATAGTAAACTATAGGATATCTCTAGGAGATATAGAAACCATAGTAAACTATAGGATATCTCTAGGAGATATATACAGGATATCTCTAGAAGATATAGAAACCATAGTTACTACAGGATATCTCTAGGAAATATATACAGGATATCTCTAGAAGATATAGAAACCATAGTTACTACAGGACATCTCTAGAAGATATAGAAACCATAGTAAACTATAGGATATCTCTAGAAGATATAGAAACCATAGTAAACTATAGGATATCTCTAGAAGATATAGAAACCATAGTAAACTATAGGATATCTCTAGAAGATATAGAAACCACAGTAAACTATAGGATATCTCTAGGAGATATAGAAACCATAGTTACTACAGGATATCTCTAGGAGATATATACAGGATATCTCTAGAAGATATAGAAACCATAGTAAACTATAGGATATCTCTAGAAGATATAGAAACCATAGTAAACTATAGGATATCTCTAGGAGATATTGAAACCATAGTAAACTATAGGATATCTCTAGGAGATATAGAAACCATAGTTACTACAGGATATCTCTAGAAGATATAGAAACCATAGTAAACTATAGGATATCTCTAGGAGATGTAGAAACCATAGTAAACTATAGGATATCTCTAGGAGATATTGAAACCAGTTACTACAGGATATCTCTAGAAGATATAGAAACCATAGTAAACTATAGGATATCTCTAGGAGATGTAGAAACCATAGTAAACTATAGGATATCTCTAGGAGATATTGAAACCAGTTACTACAGGATATCTCTAGAAGATATAGCAACCACAGTAAACTATAGGATATCTCTAGGAGATATAGAAACCATAGTAAACTATAGGATATCTCTAGAAGATATAGAAACCATAGTTACTACAGGATATCTCTAGAAGATATAGAAACCATAGTAAACTATAGGATATCTCTAGAAGATGTAGAAACCATAGTAAACTACAGGATATCTCTAGAAGATATAGAAACCATAGTTACTACAGGATATCTCTAGAAGATATAGAAACCATAGTAAACTATAGGATATCTCTAGAAGATATAGTAACCATAGTAAACTATAGGATATCTCTAGAAGATATAGAAACCATAGTAAACTATAGGATATCTCTAAGTCTTTGTCTTACCTGATAGTAACCTTACCTGACACTCAGGTTAATGCATAGGATGTATCCTGGCATCATTTCCTGTTTCAGTCACTCACACTCTCCTCCTCGATTCGCTATTCTCCTGCCTGTGTAATTGTGATGAGCAGCACAACTCAGACAGACACGTTGACAACACTAGATGTCAGTGTTAGCGGCTACTGAGGGCGGGACTCCGAGCTCCCCGCTTTGTTTTATATATTTAGAGCGCAGGGTGTTTGACGCTCCGCCGGGGACGTCCCAAATGGCTCTCTATAGTGCACTACTGTTGACCAGAGGCCATAGGGTAAGTAGTGCTCTATATAGTACATAGGGAATAGGTGGCCATTTATCTACCTACCTCATCCCCATAGGGAATAGGTGGCCATTTATCTACCTACCTCATCCCCATAGGGAATAGGTGGCCATTTATCTACCTACCTCATCCCCATAGGGAATAGGTGGCCATTTATCTACCTACCTCATCCCCATAGGGAATAGGTGGCCATTTATCTACCTACCTCATCCCCATAGGGAATAGGTGGCCATTTATCTACCTACCTCATCCCCATAGGGAATAGGTGGCCATTTATCTACCTACCTCATCCCCATAGGGAATAGGTGGCCATTTATCTACCTACCCCATCCCCATAGGGAATAGGTGGCCATTTATCTACCTACCTCATCCCCATAGGGAATAGGTGGCCATTTATCTATCTACCTCATCCCCATAGGGAATAGGTGGCCATTTATCTACCTACCTCATCCCCATAGGGAATAGGTGGCCCTTTATCTACCTACCTCATCCCCATAGGGAATAGGTGGCCATTTATCTACCTACCTCATCCCCATAGGGAATAGGTGGCCATTTATCTACCTACCTCATCCCCATAGGGAATAGGTGGCCATTTATCTACCTACCTCATCCCCATAGGGAATAGGTGGCCATTTATCTATCTACCTCATCCCCATAGGGAATAGGTGGCCATTTATCTATCTACCTCATCCCCATAGGGAATAGGTGGCCATTTATCTATCTACCTCATCCCCATAGGGAATAGGTGGCCATTTATCTATCTACCTCATCCCCATAGGGAATAGGTGGCCATTTATCTATCTACCTCATCCCCATAGGGAATAGGTGGCCATTTATCTATCTACCTCATCCCCATAGGGAATAGGTGGCCATTTATCTATCTACCTCATCCCCATAGGGAATAGGTGGCCATTTATCTATCTACCTCATCCCCATAGGGAATAGGTGGCCATTTATCTATATACCTCATCCCCATAGGGAATAGGTGGCCATTTATCTATCTACCTCATCCCCATAGGGAATAGGTGGCCATTTATCTATATACCTCATCCCCATAGGGAATAGGTGGCCATTTATCTATATACCTCATCCCCATAGGGAATAGGTGGCCATTTATCTATCTACCTCATCCCCATAGGGAATAGGTGGCCATTTATCTATATACCTCATCCCCATAGGGAATAGGTGGCCATTTATCTATCTACCTCATCCCCATAGGGAATAGGTGGCCATTTATCTATATACCTCATCCCCATAGGGAATAGGTGGCCATTTATCTATATACCTCATCCCCATAGGGAATAGGTGGCCATTTATCTATCTACCTCATCCCCATAGGGAATAGGTGGCCATTTATCTATCTACCTCATCCCCATAGGGAATAGGTGGCCATTTATCTATATACCTCATCCCCATAGGGAATAGGTGGCCATTTATCTACCTACCTCATCCCCATAGGGAATAGGTGGCCATTTATCTACCTACCTCATCCCCATAGGGAATAGGTGGCCATTTATCTACCTACCTCATCCCCATAGGGAATAGGTGGCCATTTATCTATCTACCTCATCCCCATAGGGAATAGGTGGCCATTTATCTACCTACCTCATCCCCATAGGGAATAAGTGGCCATTTATCTACCTACCTCATCCCCATAGGGAATAGGTGGCCATTTATCTATCTACCTCATCCCCATAGGGAATAGGTGGCCATTTATCTATCTACCTCATCCCCATACTGTATTTATTTATTTATCTTGCTCCTTTGCACCCCAGTATCTCTACTTGCACATTCATCTTCTGCACATCTACCATTCCAGTGTTTAATTGCTATATTGTAATTACTTCGCCACCATGGCCTATTTATTGCCTTAACTCCCTTATCTTACCTCATTTGCACTCACTGTATATAGACTTTTTGTTTTCTTTTGTTCTACTCTATTATTGACTGTATGTTTTGTTTATTCCATGTGTAACTCTGTGTTGTTGTCTGTGTCGAACTGCTTTGCTTTATCTTGGCCAGGTCGCAGTTGCAAATGAGAATATCTTCTCAACTAGCCTACCTGGTTAAATAAAGGTGTTCTCAACTAGCCTACCTGGTTAAATAAAGGTGTTCTCAACTAGCCTACCTGGTTAAATAAAGGTGTTCTCAACTAGCCTACCTGGTTAAATAAAGGTGTTCTCAACTAGCCTACCTGGTTAAATAAAGGTGTTCTCAACTAGCCTACCTGGTTAAATAAAGGTGTTCTCAACTAGCCTACCTGGTTAAATAAAGGTGTTCTCAACTAGTCTACCTGGTTAAATAAAGGTGTTCTCAACTAGCCTACCTGGTTAAATAAAGGTGTTCTCAACTAGCCTACCTGGTTAAATAAAGGTGTTCTCAACTAGCCTACCTGGTTAAATAAAGGTGTTCTCAACTAGCCTACCTGGTTAAATAAAGGTGTTCTCAACTAGTCTACCTGGTTAAATAAAGGTGTTCTCAACTAGCCTACCTGGTTAAATAAAGGTGTTCTCAACTAGTCTACCTGGTTAAATAAAGGTGTTCTCAACTAGCCTACCTGGTTAAATAAAGGTGTTCTCAACTAGCCTACCTGGTTAAATAAAGGTGTTCTCAACTAGTCTACCTGGTTAAATAAAGGTGTTCTCAACTAGCCTACCTGGTTAAATAAAGGTGTTCTCAACTAGCCTACCTGGTTAAATAAAGGTGTTCTCAACTAGCCTACCTGGTTAAATAAAGGTGTTCTCAACTAGTCTACCTGGTTAAATAAAGGTGTTCTCAACTAGCCTACCTGGTTAAATAAAGGTGTTCTCAACTAGCCTACCTGGTTAAATAAAGGTGTTCTCAACTAGCCTACCTGGTTAAATAAAGGTGTTCTCAACTAGCCTACCTGGTTAAATAAAGGTGTTCTCAACTAGCCTACCTGGTTACATAAAGGTGAAATAAAGATTAAAAAAATGTAATAAAATGTTGGGACAGTTCCTCCTTCTACCGGGAGCTGCTGAGGCTATAACTGTTCCTA
Organism: Oncorhynchus nerka; assembly: GCF_034236695.1. Taxonomy (NCBI): domain Eukaryota; kingdom Metazoa; phylum Chordata; class Actinopteri; order Salmoniformes; family Salmonidae; genus Oncorhynchus; species Oncorhynchus nerka. Next base: position 297,613 of record NW_027040461.1, read on the forward strand.
AGACTGATTTAGTGGGGCGTCTCGTTCACGTTAATATCTAACACTGTTTTATAATTAGGGTTGAAATCTGCTGATATGTTTTTCTCTCTTTCCTTCATTTCCTACTAGGATGTAGCCAATCACCAAAGGGGAGACTGAATTCCCCAGTATAGATAGACGCACTGGCACAGAAGAGCACATGCCCACTTGTTGGTAATTAAGTCTACGGGGCAAGAAGAGACCAGCGTGTGTTTCAACTCACAGACTTTTTATTTGATATTTTACTACAGCTCTAACAAGATCCAAGATTAGCATCATCACTAGTTCTTTTGGTTTCACAACTACAGTTGTTGGTCTACAAATGACAGATTCAGATCGAAAGCTATACTGTTCATGGGGCGGCAGGGTAGCCTAGTGGTTAGAGTGTAGAGGCGGCAGGGTAGCCTAGTGGTCAGAGTGTAGAGGAGGCAGGGTAACCTAGTGGTTAGAGTGTAGAGGCGGCAGGGTAGCCTAGTGGTTAGAGTGTAGAGGCGGCAGGGTAGCCTAGTGGTTAGAGTGTAGAGGTGGCAGGGTAGCCTAGTGGTTAGAGTGTAAAGGCGGCAGGGTAGCCTAGTGGTTAGAGTGTAGAGGCGGCAGGGTAGCCTAGTGGTTAGAGTGTAGAGGCGGCAGGGTAGCCTAGTGGTTAGAGTGTAGGGGCGGCAGGGTAGCCTAGTGGTTAGAGTGTAGAGGCGGCAGGGTAGCCTAGTGGTTAGAGTGTAGGGGCGGCAGGGTAGCCTAGTGGTTAGAGTGTAGGGGCGGCAGGGTAGCCTAGTGGTTAGAGTGTAGGGGCGGCAGGGTAGCCTAGTGGTTAGAGTGTAGGGGCGGCAGGGTAGCCTAGTGGTTAGAGTGTAGGGCGGCAGGGTAGCCTAGTGGTTAGAGTGTAGGGGCGGCAGGGTAGCCTAGTGGTTAGAGTGTAGGGGCGGCAGGGTAGCCTAGTGGTTAGAGTGTAGGGGCGGCAGGGTAGCCTAGTGGTTAGAGTGTAGGGGCGGCAGGGTAGCCTAGTGGTTAGAGTGTAGGGGCGGCAGGGTAGTCTAGTGGTTAGAGTGTAGGGGCGGCAGGGTAGCCTAGTGGTTAGAGTGTAGAGGCGGCAGGGTAGCCTAGTGGTTAGAGTGTAGAGGCGGCAGGGTAGCCTAGTGGTTAGAGTGTAGAGGTGGCAGGGTAGCCTAGTGGTTAGTGTAGAGGTGGCAGGGTAGCCTAGTGGTTAGAGTGTAGAGGTGGCAGGGTAGCCTAGTGGTTAGAGCGTAGAGGCGGCAGGGTAGCCTAGTGGTTAGAGCGTTGGACTAGTAACTGAAAGGTTGCAAATTCAAATCCCCGAGCTGACAAGGTACAAATGTGTTGTTCTACCCCTGAACAGGCAGTTAACCCCACTGTTCCTAGACCATCATTGAAAATAATAATAATAAGAAGAATTTGTCCCTCTTCATCTTCTGCACATCTACCATTCCAGTGTTTAATTGCTATATTGTAATTACTTTGCCACCATGGCCTATTTAGTGCCTTAACTCCCTTATCTTACCTCATTTGCACACACTGTATATAGACTTTTTGTTTTCTTTTGTTCTACTGTATTAATGACTGTATCCTGTGTTCAGCCCCGCTATTGACTTTTCCTCTGTGTACTGAATCTGATTGTTGTATTTTGTCAATGTGAATGTCTGGATTCAGCATCACCAGGGAGATTGAGAACTGTGATTGTCACATATATCTTCACACTTCCACTAAACAGATGGGGAAGGAGAGAGACTGAGGGGGATTGATTATCTGGCCCAGGTTACCGTGCTGGGGGGGTTTACACAGGGTGAAAAATGATTTAATTCGTTTTGGAACCAGGTTGCCTCCCATGGTTGTTTGATCAACAGGACTGAAGTTCCCAAATGTAAGAGGACCCCCCTGGTATTTACATATTTGCAGAAATACATTCAGGTGTATTTTGTGGCTTTTGGCGAATGTTTTCTAATTATCTAAAGTCGTACTGTTGCAACTTCCTGTAAACACACAGTCCAGTTCATAGTGACTGACAGGCCCTACTGTCTGTAAACACACAGTCCAGTTCATAGTGAATGATGACAGGCCCTACTGTCTGTAAACACACAGTCCAGTTCATAGTGAATGATGACAGGCCCTACTGCCTGTCAACACACAGTCCAGTTCATAGTGACTGACAGGCCCTACTGTCTGTAAACACACAGTCCAGTTCATAGTGACTGACAGGCCCTACTGCCTGTAAACACACAGTCCAGTTCATAGTGAATGATGACAGGCCCTACTGCCTGTAAACACACAGTCCAGTTCATAGTGAATGATGACAGGTCCTACTGCCTGTAAACACACAGTCCAGTTCATAGTGACTGACAGGCCCTACTGCCTGTAAACACACAGTCCAGTTCATAGTGAATGATGACAGGCCCTACTGCCTGTAAACACACAGTCCAGTTCATAGTGAATGATGACAGGCCCTACTGCCTGTAAACACACAGTCCAGTTCATAGTGAATGATGACAGGTCCTACTGCCTGTAAACACACAGTCCAGTTCATAGTGACTGACAGGCCCTACTGCCTGTAAACACACAGTCCAGTTCATAGTGAATGATGACAGGCCCTACTGCCTGTAAACACACAGTCCAGTTCATAGTGAATGATGACAGGCCCTACTTCCTGTAAACACACAGTCCAGTTCATAGTGACTGACAGGCCCTACTGCCTGTAAACACACAGTCCAGTTCATAGTGACTGACAGGCCCTACTGTCTGTAAACACACAGTCCAGTTCATAGTGACTGACAGGCCCTACTGCCTGTAAACACACAGTCCAGTTCATAGTGAATGATAACAGGCCCTACTGTCTGTAAACACACAGTCCAGTTCATAGTGAATGATGACAGGCCCTACTTCCTGTAAACACAGTCCAGTTCATAGTGACTGACAGGCCCTACTTCCTGTAAACACACAGTCCAGTTCATAGTGACTGACTGTAACGGTCTGAGTGTAGTTGGTGAGGAGTCAGGCGCAGGAAGCAGAGAGTTCAGGGGAGTGCTATTTTAATGCACTGAGAAACACTGAACATAAGCCAACCCTCACAAAAACACAGGGCGTAATGAACAAACAAATGCCCCAAACAGGGGGACTTAAACTGTCCAGGGAAAACCCACAAAATGGGAAAACACAAAACCCATAGACGTGCACACAAGTACACCAAACAGACGATCACAATAATTAATCCCGCACAAGGAACCCTGCGGGCCGGCTGACTAATAAAGCCTTACTACCTAACTCAAAACAGGTGCACTCAATCAACACATAAGGAAGGGGAGGAAATAATCAGTAGCAGCTAGCCACCCGAACGGGAAGGGGAGTGTCCTTCGGTCGGAGTCGTGACACTGACAGGCCCTACTGTCTGTAAACACACAGTCCAGTTCAAAGTGAATGATGACAGGCCCTACTGCCTGTAATTTTTATTTTATTTCACCTTTATTTAACCAGGTAGGCTAGTTGAGAACAAGTTCTCATTTGCAACTGCGACCTGGCCAAGATAAAGCATAGCAGTGTGAACAGACAACACAGAGTTACACATGGAGTAAACAATTAACAAGTCAATAACACAGTAGGAAAAAAAAGGGGAGTCTATATACACACAGTCCAGTTCAAAGTGAATGATGACAGGCCCTACTGCCTGTAAACACACAGTCCAGTTCAAAGAGAACAATGCCAGGTCTGTGTGCCAAATGGCTTATTTGCATATAGACCTCCTGTAGCTCTGATTGGCTATGGTGCACCGGTCTGCGTAGACTCTGGTCCTGGACGAGACACATTTTTTTATTAGGATTTATTTACTGCAGGGTTTATTAATTGTCCAAACGCACAGCCACTCTATATTGTGATAGAATGTTCACAAATGTCTTATTCTACATAATTCCCAAACATTCTATGAATTTATGAAAATTACCAAAAATCTAAACTCTGGCTTGTCAGAAAATCTAAAACCCCCCAAAAAGTCACCCTATTCTTCCTGGGGGTGTTTATGGACAGATTTGAACAAGATGTCATGCTGTTAAAGTGCTGTCAGTTCCACTTTAAGTAGCAGAAGACATTAAAGGATCCATCAAACACACCGTGTGTCATCACAGTGGTCTCTAACTTGTGGTTAGAATCGCTCAGGTGGAACAAATTTACATTTGCGGTCGTTTTTTTTTCTCCAATGCTGAATTGAATGTCATTGAGAAAACAGAAAGGTGTCGTAATGTATTTTTTTTCCACAAACATCCTTTCTAAATTTAAAAGTAAACATCCTGTTTTTCAAAAGTATCTGTAATCCGATTACAATATTATTTTCTGGTAATGTAAATTATTTAAAAAAAATCCTACTTAGATGACATGTAATCTGTTACTCCGCAACCCCTGGTAAATGAGTTCGGATTCTGTGTTTTCACATTGCAAAAGTGATTGTTTTTGATTAAAACGCTGCATTTACCTGTAAAAGTCGAACATATGTGGAAAAGAGACGTGTTTCTGGACGTCGCAACACGCTGCCTTGTTGACGCCCTGCCACGTCACAAGGCTGGGCGGGTCCGTTTCCATAGCCCCTGGGGGACCGGGAGCCAATAGCGTCGCTCGACAACCCGGAAGAAACAGCAGCCCGAAAAGAGCGCCTGGAGTTCAATTTTGAAAAGATACGAAGACATTGACAGGTTAGTTTATATTTTCAACCTAAGCAACATTTTAATGTCGTGTGTACAGTTTTATCGCTGTAAATGTGTAATTCAAGTCACATTCCAGTCGCTATTTTTAACCATGTTGCTTTCCTCGACGTTGTCGTGGAACTTTGCAGAAAACAGGGCTAGCTACGTTCACTGTTTGTTTGTTAGTTAAAGCTAAACAGGAGTGCCCTTCTCAAATTGAACAGTAATCTGCTCGGTTATGTTGTCAACAAGGCAGCATGATGCATCGTCCTGAAACGCATCTCCTTTTTCCAAACGACTTTTCATTTGGAATGCAGATAAGTCGTGTTTATCAAAAGGAATCACTTGTAAACGTGTGAACACAGAATCCCACTCATTCCACATTCTCTTGCGTCACTGTTGTTTTGAGCCGACTTCCGCCATGGTCTTTGAATAGAGTACCACAGCCATAACTCATAAAACCTAAGGGTCAAACATGTTTTTCCAACATTACATTTCCAATAACAGACGTTTAGAAACCCTTAAGGGTGCTTCTACACCTGCATCGCCACCGTGCTTCTACACCTGCACGGCCACCGTGCTTCTACACCTGCACGGCCACCGTGCTTCTACACCTGCACGGCCACCGTGCTTCTACACCTGCACGGCCACCGTGCTTTTTACACCTGCACACCGTGCTTCTACCCTGCACGGCCACCGTGCTTCTACACCTGCATCGCCACCGTGCTTCTACACCTGCATCGCCACCGTGCTTCTACACCTGCATGGCCACCGTGCTTCTACACCTGCATGGCCACCGTGCTTCTACACCTGCATGGCCACCGTGCTTCTACACCTGCATGGCCACCGTGCTTCTACACCTGCATGGCCACCGTGCTTCTACACCTGCATGGCCTTCTACACCTGCATGGCCACCGTGCTTCTACACCTGCATGGCCACCGTGCTTCTACACCTGCATGGCCACCGTGCTTCTACACCTGCATGGCCACCGTGCTTCTACACCTGCATGGCCACCGTGCTTCTACACCTGCATGGCCACCGTGCTTCTACACCTGCATGGCCACCGTGCTTCTACACCTGCATGGCCACCGTGCTTCTACACCTGCATGGCCACCGTGCTTCTACACCTGCATGGCCACCGTGCTTCTACACCTGCATGGCCACCGTGCTTCTACACCTGCACGGCCACCGTGCCTCTACACCTGCAACGCCACCGTGCTTCTACACCTGCACGGCCACCGTGCTTCTACACCTGCACGGCCACCGTGCTTCTACACCTGCACGGCCACCGTGTTTCTACACCTGCACGGCCACCGTGCCTCTACACCTGCAACGCCACCGTGCTTCTACACCTGCATGGCCACCGTGCTTCTACACCTGCATGGCCACCGTGCTTCTACACCTGCATGGCCACCGTGCTTCTACACCTGCATGGCCACCGTGCTTCTACACCTGCATGGCCACCGTGCTTCTACACCTGCATGCCACCGTGCTTCTACACCTGCATGGCCACCGTGCTTCTACACCTGCATGGCCACCGTGCTTCTACACCTGCATGGCCACCGTGCTTCTACACCTGCATGGCCACCCTGTGCTTCTACACCTGCACGGCCACCGTGCACCTTCTACACCTGCATGGCCACCGTGCCACCGGCCACCGTGCTTCTACACCTGCATGGCCACCGTGCTTCTACACCTGCATCGCCACCGTGCTTCTACACCTGCACCGCCACCGTGCTTCTACACCTGCATTGTTTGCTGTTTGGGGGTTTTAGGCTGGGTTTCTGTACAGCACTTTGAGATATCAGCTGATGTACGATGGGCTTTATAAATTGATTTGATTTAAAATAAGGTAGACCTTTATTCTTCTACTGTATTATTGACTGTATGTTTGTTTACTCCATGTGTAACTCTGTGTTGTCTGTTCACACTGCTATGCTTTATCTTGGCCAGGTCTCAGTTGTAAATGAGAACTTGTTCTCAACTAGCCTACCTGGTTAAATAAAGGTGTTCTCAACTAGCCTACCTGGTTAAATAAAGGTGTTCTCAACTAGCCTACCTGGTTAAATAAAGGTGTTCTCAACTAGCCTACCTGGTTAAATAAAGGTGTTCTCAACTAGCCTACCTGGTTAAATAAAGGTGTTCTCAACTAGCCTACCTGGTTAAATAAAGGTGTTCTCAACTAGCCTACCTGGTTAAATAAAGGTGTTCTCAACTAGCTACCTGGTTAAATAAGGTGTTCCTGGTTAAATAAAGGTGTTCTCAACTAGCCTACCTGGTTAAATAAAGGTGTTCTCAACTAGCCTACCTGGTTAAATAAAGGTGTTCTCAACTAGCCTACCTGGTTAAATAAAGGTGTTCTCAACTAGCCTACCTGGTTAAATAAAGGTGTTCTCAACTAGCCTACCTGGTTAAATAAAGGTGTTCTCAACTAGCCTACCTGGTTAAATAAAGGTGTTCTCAACTAGCCTACCTGGTTAAATAAAGGTGTTCTCAACTAGCCTACCTGGTTAAAGAAAGGTGAATTATATTTTTTAAAAGGTCTGTGTTTAGTTTATGCTTAACCTGGCACAATGTTTTTGATAACTTAAGAGCTACATATACCATGATCTGGACAAGCCTGCCACATTGAGGCAACGGTACGACTCTGGATTAGCGATCTAGCTACATTTGAGTAATTAATACATTGGCTACATTTGAGTCGACCTAGCCCGTGTCAGTTGACCTTGCCTCGCAAGCCAATCGCAGAACATGAGATTTTTGCTTCAATTTTGTCATTTACAATCTGGCCAAGCTGATATCCAGATTTGAATCTGGTTCCATCGCACAGTGTGACGTGATGATCGTAATAGACTGAATCTGACGTACAGTCTGAAAAGGTTTTTACTGCTAATGGGGAAGACCTCCAACGTGTCATAACACAAGGTGGAATAGAAGACACACATGCCTGCTTCTTATTGGCTAAGAGGTGTCCTCCCTTTCTCTCTCCCCTCATGTCCCCTTTCTCTCTCTCTGCGTGTGTGTGTAACCCAGTGCTATCTCTGACTCCATCCTCTCCCCTCATGTCCCCTTTCTCTCTCTCTCTCTCTGTGTGTAACCCAGTGCTATCTCCCCATCTCTGACTCCCTCCTCTCCCCTTGTTGTCCCTGAACTAGGAATCCTCCCTGGACTCCCTCATTAGTGTCATCTCCTCTGTAGCACCACGGAGCAGGCTGAGACACCTGGGTGTGTGTCCCAAATGGCACCCTATTCCCTTTTTATAGTGCACTACTTTAGACCAGGGCCCATAGTGCACTATATAGGGAATAGGGTGTCATTTGGGACGAGCGTTAGAATCCTGGGCCATTACTTAGTCTGAGGGCAGCGCTTTAGCAGCAATTAACCCCAGTGACATCTCCCAGGGTGCCCGAGTGTCAACGACAGCCTTCCACTAACTAACACACTGTAAACAACAGGGTCTGATCAATGACACACAGAGGGCCTTTCTGGGAGGGGGAGAGAGGACAGACTGGGTCAGAGGGAGAGAGGACGGACTGGGTCAGAGGGAGAGAGGACGGACTGGGTCAGAGAGAGAGAGGACGGACTGGGTCAGAGGGAGAGAGGACGGACTGGGTCAGAGGGAGAGAGGACGGACTGGGTCAGAGGGAGAGAGGACGGACTGGGTCAGAGGGAGAGAGGACGGACTGGGTCAGAGGGAGAGAGGACGGACTGGGTCAGAGGGAGAGAGGACGGACTGGGTCAGAGGGAGAGAGGACGGACTGGGTCAGAGGGAGAGAGGACGGACTGGGTCAGAGGGAGAGAGGACGGACTGGGTCAGAGAGAGAGAGGACGGACTGGGTCAGAGAGAGAGAGAGAGAGGACGGACTGGGTCAGAGAGAGAGAGGACGGACTGGGTCAGGGAGAGAGGACGTACTGGGTCAGAGAGAGAGGACGTACTGGGTCAGAGAGAGAGGGAGAGAGGACGTACTGGGTCAGAGAGAGAGGGAGAGAGGACGTACTGGGTCAGAGAGAGAGGGAGAGAGGACGTACTGGGTCAGAGAGAGAGGGAGAGAGGACGTACTGGGTCAGAGAGAGAGGGAGAGGACGTACTGGGTCAGAGAGAGAGAGGACGTACTGGGTCAGAGAGAGAGAGGACGTACTGGGTCAGAGAGAGAGGACGGACTGGGTCAGAGAGAGAGGGGAGAGAGAGAGAGGACTGGGTCAGAGAGAGAGGGAGAGAGGACGGACTGGGTCAGAGAGAGAGAGGAGAGAGGACGGACTGGGTCAGAGAGAGAGGGAGAGAGGACGGACTGGGTCAGAGAGAGAGGGAGAGAGGACGGACTGGGTCAGAGAGAGAGGGAGAGAGGACGGACTGGGTCAGAGAGAGAGGGAGAGAGGACGGACTGGGTCAGAGAGAGAGGGAGAGAGGACGGACTGGGTCAGAGAGAGAGAGAGAGGACGGACTGGGTCAGAGAGAGGACGGACTGGGTCAGAGAGAGAGAGGACGGACTGGGTCAGAGAGAGAGAGGACGGACTGGGTCAGAGAGAGAGAGGACGGACTGGGTCAGAGAGAGAGAGGACGGACTGGGTCAGAGAGAGAGAGGACGGACTGGGTCAGACAGAGAGAGGACGGACTGGGTCAGAGAGAGAGAGGACGGACTGGGTCAGAGAGAGAGAGAGAGGACGTACTGGGTCAGAGAGAGGACGGACTGGGTCAGAGAGAGAGAGGACGGACTGGGTCAGGGAGAGAGGACGTACTGGGTCAGAGAGAGAGGACGTACTGGGTCAGAGAGAGAGGGAGAGAGGACGTACTGGGTCAGAGAGAGAGGGAGAGAGGACGTACTGGGTCAGAGAGAGAGGGAGAGAGGACGTACTGGGTCAGAGAGAGAGGGAGAGAGGACGTACTGGGTCAGAGAGAGAGGGAGAGAGGACGTACTGGGTCAGAGAGAGAGGGAGAGAGGACGTACTGGGTCAGAGAGAGAGGGAGGGAGGACGTACTGGGTCAGAGAGAGAGAGGACGTACTGGGTCAGAGAGAGAGAGGACGTACTGGGTCAGAGAGAGAGAGGACGGACTGGGTCAGAGAGAGAGGGAGAGAGGACGGACTGGGTCAGAGAGAGAGGGAGAGAGGACGGACTGGGTCAGAGAGAGAGGGAGAGAGGACGGACTGGGTCAGAGAGAGAGGGAGAGAGGACGGACTGGGTCAGAGAGAGAGGGAGAGAGGACGGACTGGGTCAGAGAGAGAGGGAGAGAGGACGGACTGGGTCAGAGAGAGAGAGAGAGAGGACGGACTGGGTCAGAGAGAGAGGGAGAGAGGACGTACTGGGTCAGAGAGAGAGGGAGAGAGGACGGACTGGGTCAGAGAGAGAGGGAGAGAGGACGGACTGGGTCAGAGAGAGAGAGGACGGACTGGGTCAGAGAGAGAGAGGACGGACTGGGTCAGACAGAGAGAGGACTGGGTCAGAGGACTGGGTCAGAGAGAGAGAGACGGACTGGGTCAGAGAGAGAGAGGACGGACTGGGTCAGAGAGAGAGAGGACGGACTGGGTCAGAGAGAGAGGACGGACTGGGTCAGAGAGAGAGAGGACGGACTGGGTCAGAGAGAGAGAGGACGGACTGGGTCAGAGAGAGAGAGGACGGACTGGGTCAGAGAGAGAGAGGACGGACTGGGTCAGAGAGAGAGAGAGGACGGACTGGGTCAGAGAGAGAGGGAGAGAGGACGGACTGGGTCAGAGAGAGAGAGGACGGACTGGAGAGGACGGACTGGGTCAGAGAGAGAGAGAGGACGGACTGGGTCAGAGAGAGAGGGAGAGAGGACGGACTGGGTCAGAGAGAGAGGGAGAGAGGACGGACTGGGTCAGAGAGAGAGGGAGAGAGGACGGACTGGGTCAGAGAGAGAGGGAGAGAGGACGGACTGGGTCAGAGAGAGAGGGAGAGGACGGACTGGGTCAGAGAGAGAGGGAGAGAGGACGGACTGGGTCAGAGAGAGAGGAGAGAGGACGGACTGGGTCAGAGAGAGGGAGAGAGGCTGGGTCAGAGGGAGGACTGGGTCAGAGAGCGAGCGAGCGTGCGAGGGAGGACTGGGTCAGAGAGCGAGCGTGCGAGGGAGGACTGGGTCAGAGAGCGAGCGTGCGAGGGAGGGACTAATTGCATCACCAACCACAGTTCCTTCCTCAACACTGTGTCCTTGGGTCTTCTGCAATACTATTGGATATTGAGCTCTATGAAATACTTATTCCTTGACAATGTAAAGAATATTAGTGTGATTGTCAATATTGCTGTTGGATATAGTTTTTTTCACAAACTTCAGGTGACATTTCTAGGCCTAGTGAATTTTAGAAACCTGTAATGTTTTGGAAAAAGTCAGGAAAATGTCCAATGTTTTATTCTCTACAGTTCTGATCTGAGGTCAGTGTCCGCCCCAGTAAGACCATGAGTTTCTCCCCCACCCCCGTGGGCCCGCCCGGCAGCCGTAGTGTCCAGGAGCAGAGAGAGAAGTGGGAGAGGAAGAGAACCCGTACAGTCAGGGCTCTGGTCCAAACTGAACAGAAATACTGTAAACAACTACAACTAGTCAACACGGTATGTGAACAGCGACCTGCTATTTATATGGGCCAAATTACACCCTATTCCCTACCTGCTATTTATACTGTCATATGTCACAAATTACACCCTATTCCCTACCTGCTATTTATAGTGTCATATGGGCCAAATTACACCCTATTCCCTACCTGCTATTTATAGTGTCATATGGGCCAAATTACACCCTATTCCCTACCTGCTATTTATAGTGTCATATGGGCCAAATTACACCCTATTCCCTACCTGCTATTTATAGTGTCATATGGGCCAAATTACACCCTATTCCCTATATTGTGTTCTAGTTTTGATGTGGACCCATGGGGCTCTGTTCAACAGTAGTGAACTATATGTAGAATAGGGGGCCATTTTGGGACTCGACCATTTGTCTGCTGAAACAGGAAACAGGAACCGGAAAGGGGATACCTAGTCAATTGTACAACTGAATGCGTTCAACAGAAATGTCTTCCTCATCCTCATCCACGCCCAGTTGATGTTGGGCGTTAACTGCCTTGCTCAAGGGCATAACGGCAGATTTGTCCGCCTTGCTGGGGGGCCTGATCCTAGATCATAATGAATCAGATTACATAGATGGGGAGGGGGGGTCCTAGATCATAATGAATCAGATTACATAGATGGGGGGGGGGTCCTAGATCATAATGAATCAGATTACAGAGGGGGGGGTCCTAGATCATAATGAATCAGATTACATAGATGGGGGGGGGCTGATCCTAGATCATAATGAATCAGATTACATAGAGGGGGACCTGATCCTAGATCATAATGAATCAGATTACATAGAGGGGGAGGGGGTCCTAGATCATAATGAATCAGATTACATAGATGGGGGGCTGATCCTAGATCATAATGAATCAGATTACATAGAGGAGGAGGATTACAGGGGAGGGGGGCCCTGATCCTAGATCATAATGAATCAGATTACATAGAGGAGGGGGGGGCCCTGATCCTAGATCATAATGAATCAGATTACATAGAGGGGGGACCTGATCCTAGATCATAATGAATCAGATTACATAGAGGGGGGCTGATCCTAGATCATAATGAATCAGATTACATAGATGGGGGGGGATCCTAGATCATAATGAATCAGATTACATAGAGGGGAGGGGGTCCTAGATCATAATGAATCAGATTACATAGATGGGGGGCTGATCCTAGATCATAATGAATCAGATTACATAGATGGGGGGGCTGATCCTAGATCATAATGAATCAGATTACATAGAGGAGGGGGCCCTGATCCTAGATCATAATGAATCAGATTACATAGAGGGGGGGGCCTGATCCTAGATCATAATGAATCAGATTACATAGAGGGGGGACCTGATCCTAGATCATAATGAATCAGATTACATAGATGGGGGGGGCTGATCCTAGATCATAATGAATCAGATTACATAGAGGGGGGGGGAGGGGGGCCCTGATCCTAGATCATAATGAATTAGATTACATAGATGGGGGGGGGGCTGATCCTAGATCATAATGAATCAGATTACATAGAGGGGGGACTGATCCTCGATCATAATGAATCAGATTACATAGTTGGGGGAGGGGGCCTGATCCTAGATCATAATGAATCAGATTACATAGAGGAGGAGGGGGGGGTACCTGATCCTAGATCATAATGAATCAGATTACATAGATGGGGGGACTGATCCTCGATCATAATGAATCAGATTACATAGTTGGGGGGGGGGCTGATCCTAGATCATAATGAATCAGATTACATAGATGGGGGGGACTGATCCTAGATCATAATGAATCAGATTACATAGAGGGGGGGGGGACCTAGATCATAATGAATCAATCAGATTACATAGAGGGGGGGGGGACCTGATCCTAGATCATAATGAATCAGATTACATAGATGGGGGGGCCTGATCCTAGATCATAATGAATCAGATTACATGGCCATTTGGCATGTCCACCTGCTGTCTAGTGAACGTCAGGCTACGAATCCAGATTAGGAAACAGGCCATTTGGCATGTCCACCTGCTGTCTGTTGAACCAATAGGAAACAGGCCATTTGGCATGTCGACCTGCTGTCTATTGAACCAATAGAAACAGGCTATTTGGCATGTCGACCTGCTGTCTAGTGAACGTGTATGCTACATAATGAATCAGGAAACAGGCCATTTGGCATGTCCACCTGCTGTCTAGTGAACGTGTAGGCTACGGCCAATAGGAAACAGGCCATTTGGCATGTCGACCTGCTGTCTAGTGAACGTGTAGGCTACGGCCAATAGGAAACAGGCCATTTGGCATGTCCACCTGCTGTCTAATGAACGTGTAGGCTACGGCCAATAGGAAACAGGCCATTTGGCATGTCGACCTGCTGTCTAGTGAACGTGTGGCTAGGCCAATAGGAAACAGGCCATTTGGCATGTCCACCTGCTGTCTAATGAACGTGTAGGCTACGGCCAATAGGAAACAGGCCATTTGGCATGTCGACCTGCTGTCTAATGAACGTGGAGGCTACGGCCAATAGGAAACAGGCCATTTGGCATGTCCACCTGCTGTCTAGTGAACGTGTAGGCTACGGCCAATAGGAAACAGGCCATTTGGCATGTCCACCTGCTGTCTAATGAACGTGTAGGCTACGGCCAATAGGAAACAGGCCATTTGGCATGTCGACCTGCTGTCTAATGAACGTGGAGGCTACGGCCAATAGGAAACAGGCCATTTGGCATGTCGACCTGCTGTCTAGTGAACCAATAGGAAACAGGCTATTTGGCATGTCGACCTGCTGTCTAGTGAACCAATAGGAAACAGGCCATTTGGCATGTCCACCTGCTGTCTATTGAACCAATAGGAAACAGGCCATTTGGCATGTCCACCTGCTGTCTAGTGAACGTGTAGGCTACGGCCAATAGGAAACAGGCCATTTGGCATGTCCACCTGCTGTCTAATGAACGTGTAGGCTACGGCCAATAGGAAACAGGCCATTTGGCATGTCGACCTGCTGTCTAATGAACGTGGAGGCTACGGCCAATAGGAAACAGGCCATTTGGCATGTCGACCTGCTGTCTAGTGAACGTGGAGGCTACGGCCAATAGGAAACAGGCCATTTGGCATGTCGACCTGCTGTCTAGTGAACGTGGAGGCTACGGCCAATAGGAAACAGGCCATTTGGCATGTCGACCTGCTGTCTAATGAACGTGTAGGCTACGGCCAATAGGAAACAGGCCATTTGGCATGTCGACCTGCTGTCTAGTGAACGTGTAGGCTACGGCCAATAGGAAACAGGCCATTTGGCATGTCCACCTGCTGTCTAGTGAACGTGTAGGAAACTAGGCGGCCAATAGGAAACAGGCCATTTGGCATGTCCACCTGCTGTCTAGTGAACGTGTAGGCTACGGCCAATAGGAAACAGGCCATTTGGCATGTCCACCTGCTGTCTAGTGAACGTGTAGGCTACGGCCAATAGGAAACAGGCCATTTGGCATGTCGACCTGCTGTCTAGTGAACGTGTAGACTACGGCCAATAGGAAACAGGCCATTTGGCATGTCGACCTGCTGTCTAGTGAACGTGTAGGCTACGGCCAATAGGAAACAGGCCATTTGGCATGTCCACCTGCTGTCTAGTGAACGTGTAGGCTACGGCCAATAGGAAACAGGCCATTTGGCATGTCCACCTGCTGTCTAGTGAACGTGGAGGCTACGGCCAATAGGAAACAGGCCATTTGGCATGTCGACCTGCTGTCTAATGAACGTGTAGGCTACGGCCAATAGGAAACAGGCCATTTGGCATGTCGACCTGCTGTCTAGTGAACGTGTAGGCTACGGCCAATAGGAAACAGGCCATTTGGCATGTCCACCTGCTGTCTAGTGAACGTGGAGGCTACGGCCAATAGGAAACAGGCCATTTGGCATGTCGACCTGCTGTCTAATGAACGTGGAGGCTACGGCCAATAGGAAACAGGCCATTTGGCATGTCGACCTGCTGTCTAGTGAACGTGTAGGCTACGGCCAATAGGAAACAGGCCATTTGGCATGTCCACCTGCTGTCTAGTGAACGTGTAGGCTACGGCCAATAGGAAACAGGCCATTTGGCATGTCCACCTGCTGTCTAGTGAACGTGGAGGCTACGGCCAATAGGAAACAGGCCATTTGGCATGTCCACCTGCTGTCTAATGAACGTGGAGGCTACGGCCAATAGGAAACAGGCCATTTGGCATGTCGACCTGCTGTCTAGTGAACGTGGAGGCTACGGCCAATAGGAAACAGGCCATTTGGCATGTCGACCTGCTGTCTAGTGAACGTGTAGGCTACGGCCAATAGGAAACAGGCCATTTGGCATGTCCACCTGCTGTCTAGTGAACGTGTAGGCTACGGCCAATAGGAAACAGGCCATTTGGCACGTCGACCTGCTCTGTTGTCTCTGCTGCCAGACTCCGGTATTGCAGTCAAGTTCCGATATGCTAATCCGTTGTTTGTGACATCACGATGTCGTCACCGTCGACGATGGCCCACAAACATTGTCGATTTCAAACTTCTTTTTTTAGATGCTGCAATGGTAGAATCGACCAACCCCAGACTAGAGTACCATTGGGGACGCGGACTAGGAGTAATTGAGTTGGTAGAATCGGCCAACCCCAGACTAGAGTACCATTGGGGACGCGGACTAGGAGTAATTGAGTTGGTAGAATCGGCCAACCCCAGACTAGAGTACCATTGGGGACGCGGACTAGGAGTAATTGAGTTGTCGGTGGTGTAATCTCCTAAACCGTTTGTCTCATGGGAATCCAATGGAACCAATGCAGCTAGATAGCAGACAGGCTTAGCTAGACAAATGGCCAGACAAATACTAAGTTCTTCTTTCTTGTCTCTGTGTGTGTGTGTACGTCTCTGCGTGTGTGTGTGTCTGTGTGTGTGTGTGTGTGCTCTCTCTTGCAGTACTTTGTGGAGATTCTGAAGGCCAAAGGCACCCTGAGGCAGGACATTAGAGAAAGCATCTTTAGTTCCATTCCATCCGTCTATTCAGTAAACCAGTAAGTATCTCTTTAATAATTAATGATGGGGAGGGGGGGACATTAATTGGCACCCTCCCTGGCTCTCACTAGTAGTTCAGAGTGTTGGTTTGACAGGCCTCAGACAGCTGAGGGCCTTGTCTACTGAAAGCCTACACACAACCCGATTCCAAATGTAGAAAAAAAATATATCCTCAAGAAAATAAACAAATATGCACCGACTTCACTGAAAACCTTCAGGCCAGCGTGACGGCATGAACAAGGTGAACCAACCCAAACCGCTCTCCTCCTTGTCATGTTTAATATCTCTCTCTGTGTGTAAATGACAACAATGTGAGATTTGGATTTCTACAACCACCTATGTTCTTGAACCCTCCAACTCAACTCTGGTCCTGGAAACCAGTTCTACTGCATCTAATCAGGATCTGATTTTTAGACCTCAGACACCAGGTCGAACAGAGAACCAGACCTCCGTAGGGCCAGAGTTGAGTACCCCCTGTTTTGGTAGTGTTCCGTATGGAATATGGTTCCAATAGAGCCGTAGACATGACAGCATAGTCGTGTTCTAGAGTGTTGGCAGTGTTCTGTGTTCCGTATGGTTCCAATAGAGCCGTAGACATTACAACATAGTCGTGTTCTAGAGTGTTGGTAGTGTTCTGTGTTCCGTATGGTTCCAATAGAGCCGTAGACATTACAACATAGTCGTGTTCTAGAGTGTTGGCAGTGTTCTGTGTTCCGTATGGTTCCAATAGAGCCGTAGACATTACAACATAGTCGTGTTCTATTTAATCATGTGTTTTATAGCTTCACAGAATGAGCATCGTACTGTGTTGAATAATGATCAGGTGTTGAGTCCCACAGGTCCTCATCTCCACTCTGAGACTGACAGGCTTTCTTCCTGAGAGTGGCATGATGAAGACAGAGGGGTGTATTACTGAGGGTCTGTCCCAAACCACTCCCTATATAGTGCACTATGGGCCCTGGTCCAATGTAGTGCTCTATAAAGGGAATAAGGTGTCATTTTGGACGTGGGTAGAGTGTGACTGTATTGTATAAACTGGTGCGTCTCTATCAGTGGAGGCTGCTGAGGGGCTCTGAGAATACGAAAAATACTTATTCACGTCACTGAGGGAGAGACGATAATGTATTACGTTTACATTATGTCAGGATATGTCACTGAGGGTAATGTATAATGTTTACATTATATCAGGATATGTCACTGAGGGTAATGTAGTACATTTACATTATGTCAGGATATGCCACTGAGGGAGAGAGGGTAATGTATTACGTTTACATTATGTCAGGATATGCCACTGAGGGAGAGAGGGTTGATGATATTACGTTTACATTATGCCACTGAGGGAGAGAGGGTAATGTATTACGTTTACATTATGTCAGGATATGCCACTGAGGGAGAGAGGGTAATGTATTACGTTTACATTATGTCAGGATATGTCACTGAGGGAGAGAGGGTAATGTATTACGTTTACATTATGTCAGGATATGCCACTGAGGGAGAGAGGGTAATGCATTACGTTTACATTATGTCAGGATATGCCACTGAGGGAGAGAGGGTAATGCATTACGTTTACATTATGTCAGGATATGTCACTGAGGGAGAGAGGGTAATGTAGGATATACTGAGGGAGAGAGGGTTTACATTATGTCAGGATATGTCACTGAGGGAGAGAGGGTATGTATAACGTTTACATTATGTCAGGATATGTCACTGAGGGAGAGAGGGTTATGATATTACGTTTACATTATGTCAGGA
Source organism: Oncorhynchus nerka (assembly GCF_034236695.1). Taxonomy (NCBI): domain Eukaryota; kingdom Metazoa; phylum Chordata; class Actinopteri; order Salmoniformes; family Salmonidae; genus Oncorhynchus; species Oncorhynchus nerka. The sequence continues at coordinate 315,628 of NW_027040461.1, forward strand.
TATGTCACTGAGGGTAATGTATAACCTTTACATTATGTCAGGATATGCCACTGAGGGAGAGAGGGTTGATGATATTACGTTTACATTATGTCAGGATATGTCACTGAGGGTAATGTATAACCTTTACATTATGTCAGGATATGTCACTGAGGGAGAGAGGGTTGATGATATTACGTTTACATTATGTCAGGATATGTCACTGAGGGTAATGTATAACCTTTACATTATGTCAGGATATGTCACTGAGGGAGAGAGGGTTGATGATATTACGTTTACATTATGTCACTGAGGGAGAGAGGGTTGATGATATTACGTTTACATTATGCCACTGAGGGAGAGAGGGTTGATGATATTACGTTTACATTGTCACTGAGGGAGAGAGGGTTGATGATATTACGTTTACATTATGTCACTGAGGGAGAGAGGGTTGATGATATTACGTTTACATTATGCCACTGAGGGAGAGAGGGTTGATGATATTACGTTTACATTATGTCACTGAGGGAGAGAGGGTTGATGATATTACTAGGTTTAACTAGCTTGTCCTGCGTTCCATATAATCAATACGGGGCGGGGCCTGTTAGTTCATCATCCAATCACAGCCTACTTTGCCAAAACGTTGATGATTTAACAAAAGCGCATTGCCGAGGAAAAAAAAAAGAAGCACAATCTTTGAACAAATGTACCTAACCGTAAACACCTTTATTAAAATCAATACACAGAGGTATATATTTTTAAACCTACATATTTAGTTAAAATAATTTAATGTTAGCAGGGAATATTAACGAGGGAAATTGTGTCACTTCTCTTGCGTTTGGTGCAAGCAGAGTCAGGGTCTATGCAACAGTTTGGGCCGCCTGGCTCGCTGTGAACTAATATGTCATCGTTTTACATAATTATGACATAACATTGAAGGTTGTGCAATTTAACAGGAATACTTAGACTTAGGGATGCCACCCGTTAGATAAAATATGGAACGGTTCCGTATTTCACTGAAAGAATAAATGTTTTGTTTTTGAAATGATAGTTTCCGGATTTGACCGTATAAACACACAGAAATATATATATATATATTTATAAACACACAGAAATATATATATATATATTTATAAACACACAGAAATGTATATATATATATTTATAAACACACAGAAATATATATATATATTTATAAACAAACAGAAATATATATATTTATAAACACACAGAAATATATATATTTATAAACATACAGAAATATATGTATATATTTATAAACGCACAAATACTTTTTATTTATTTAAATTGTAGAGTAGAGTATAAATTATAGAGGAACGACAACAGGCTTTTCTGTCAGGTATCATGTCTGTATCGTTGGGCGTAGTGTGTTGATTTAGAGGAACGACAACAGGCAGGTATCATGTCTGTATCGTTGGGCGTAGTGTGTTGATTTAGAGGAACGACAACAGGCTGTATCGTTGGGCGTAGTGTGTTGGTCTAGAGGAACGACAACAGGCAGGTATCATGTCTCTATCGTTGGGCGTAGTGTGTTGGTCTAGAGGAACGACAACAGGCAGGTATCATGTCTGTATCGTTGGGTGTAGTGTGTTGATCTAGAGGAATGACAACAGGCAGGTATCATGTCTCTATCGTTGGGTGTAGGGTGTTGATTTAGAGGAACGACAACAGGCAGGTATCATGTCTATATCGTTGGGTGTAGTGTGTTGATTTAGAGGAACGACAACAGGCAGGTATCATGTCTCTATCGTTGGGCGTAGTGTGTTGGTCTAGAGGAACGACAACAGGCAGGTATCATGTCTCTATCGTTGGGCGTAGTGTGTTGGTCTGGGTGTAGAGGAACGACAACAGGCAGGTATCATGTCTGTATCGTTGGGCGTGGTATCATGTGTTGATTTTGATTTAGGAACGACAACAGGCAGGTATCATGTCTCTATCGTTGGGTGTAGTGTGTTGGTCTAGAGGAACGACAACAGGCAGGTATCATGTCTCTATCGTTGGGCGTAGTGTGTTGGTCTAGAGGAACGACAACAGGCTGGTATCATGTCTGTATCGTTGGGCGTAGTGTGTTGATTTAGAGGAACGACAACAGGCAGGTATCATGTCTCTATCGTTGGGTGTAGTGTGTTGATGTAGAGGAACGACAACAGGCAGGTATCATGTCTCTATCGTTGGGCGTAGTGTGTTGGTCTAGAGGAACGACAACAGGCAGGTATCATGTCTGTATCGTTGGGCGTAGTGTGTTGATTTAGAGGAACGACAACAGGCTGTATCGTTGGGCGTAGTGTGTTGGTCTAGAGGAACGACAACAGGCAGGTATCATGTCTCTATCGTTGGGTGTAGGGTGTTGATTTAGAGGAACGACAACAGGCAGGTATCATGTCTCTATCGTTGGGTGTAGTGTGTTGATTTAGAGGAACGACAACAGGCAGGTATCATGTCTCTATCGTTGGGCGTAGTGTGTTGGTCTAGAGGAACGACAACAGGCAGGTATCATGTCTCTATCGTTGGGCGTAGTGTGTTGGTCTAGAGGAATGACAACAGGCAGGTATCATGTCTCTATCGTTGGGCGTAGTGTGTTGGTCTAGAGGAACGACAACAGGCAGGTATCATGTCTGTATCGTTGGGCGTAGTGTGTTGATTTAGAGGAACGACAACAGGCAGGTATCATGTCTCTATCGTTGGGTGTAGTGTGTTGGTCTAGAGGAACGACAACAGGCAGGTATCATGTCTCTATCGTTGGGCGTAGTGTGTTGGTCTAGAGGAACGACAACAGGCTGGTATCATGTCTGTATCGTTGGGCGTAGTGTGTTGATTTAGAGGAACGACAACAGGCAGGTATCATGTCTCTATCGTTGGGTGTAGTGTGTTGATGTAGAGGAACGACAACAAGCAGGTATCATGTCTCTATCGTTGGGCGTAGTGTGTTGGTCTAGAGGAATGACAACAGGCAGGTATCATGTCTCTATCGTTGGGCGTAGTGTGTTGATTTAGAGGAACGACAACAGGCAGGTATCATGTCTCTATCGTTGGGCGTAGTGTGTTGGTCTAGAGGAACGACAACAGGCAGGTATCATGTCTCTATCGTTGGGCGTAGTGTGTTGATTTAGAGGAACGACAACAGGCAGGTATCATGTCTCTATCGTTGGGCGTAGTGTGTTGGTCTAGAGGAACGACAACAGGCAGGTATCATGTCTCTATCGTTGGGCGTAGTGTGTTGATTTAGAGGAACGACAACAGGCAGGTATCATGTCTCTATCCTTGGGTGTAGTGTGTTGGTCTAGAGGAACGACAACAGGCAGGTATCATGTCTCTATCGTTGGGCGTAGTGTGTTGGTCTAGAGGAATGACAACAGGCAGGTATCATGTCTCTATCGTTGGGCGCAGTGTGTTGGTCTAGAGGAATGACAACAGGCAGGTATCATGTCTCTATCGTTGGGCGCAGTGTGTTGGTCTAGAGGAATGACAACAGGCAGGTATCATGTCTCTATCGTTGGGCGTAGTGTGTTGGTCTAGAGGAACGACAACAGGCAGGTATCATGTCTCTATCGTTGGGCGTAGTGTGTTGATTTAGAGGAACGACAACAGGCAGGTATCATGTCTCTATCGTTGGGCGTAGTGTGTTGGTCTAGAGGAACGACAACAGGCAGGTATCATGTCTCTATCGTTGGGTGTAGTGTGTTGGTCTAGAGGAACGACAACAGGCAGGTATCATGTCTGTATGTGTAGTGTGTTGATCTAGAGGAATGACAACAGGCAGGTATCATGTCTCTATCGTTGGGCGTAGTGTGTTGATTTAGAGGAACGACAACAGGCAGGTATCATGTCTCTATCGTTGGGCGTAGTGTGTTGATTTAGAGGAACGACAACAGGCAGGTATCATGTCTCTATCGTTGGGCGTAGTGTGTTGGTCTAGAGGAACGACAACAGGCAGGTATCATGTCTCTATCGTTGGGCGTAGTGTGTTGGTCTAGAGGAACGACAACAGGCAGGTATCATGTCTCTATCGTTGGGTGTAGTGTGTTGATTTAGAGGAACGACAACAGGCTGGTATCATGTCTGTATGTGTAGTGTGTTGATCTAGAGGAATGACAACAGGCAGGTATCATGTCTATCGTTGGGCGTAGTGTGTTGATTTAGAGGAACGACAACAGGCAGGTATCATGTCTCTATCGTTGGGCGTAGTGTGTTGGTCTAGAGGAACGACAACAGGCAGGTATCATGTCTGTATGTGTAGTGTGTTGATTTAGAGGAACGACAACAGGCTGGTATCATGTCTCTATCGTTGGGCGTAGTGTGTTGGTCTAGAGGAACGACAACAGGCAGGTATCATGTCTGTATGTGTAGTGTGTTGATTTATAGGAACGACAACAGGCAGATATCATGTCTCTATCGTTGGGCATAGTGTGTTGATTTAGAGGAACGACAACAGGCAGGTATCATGTCTGTATCGTTGGGTGTAGTGTGTTGGTCTAGAGGAACGACAACAGGCAGGTATCATGTCTCTATCGTTGGGTGTAGTGTGTTGGTCTAGAGGAACGACAACAGGCAGGTATCATGTCTCTATCGTTGGGCGTAGTGTGTTGGTCTAGAGGAACGACAACAGGCAGGTATCATGTCTGTATCGTTGGGTGTAGTGTGTTTTTCTAGAGGAACGACAACAGGCAGGTATCGTGTCTCTATCGTTGGGCGTAGTGTGTTGGTCTAGAGGAACGACAACAGGCAGGTATCATGTCTCTATCGTTGGGCGTAGTGTGTTGGTCTAGAGGAACGACAACAGGCAGGTATCATGTCTGTATCGTTGGGTGTAGTGTGTTGGTCTAGAGGAACGACAACAGGCAGGTATCATGTCTCTATCGTTGGGCGTAGTGTGTTGGTCTAGAGGAACGACAACAGGCAGGTATCATGTCTCTATCGTTGGGCGTAGTGTGTTGATCTAGAGGAACGACAACAGGCAGGTATCATGTCTCTATCGTTGGGCATAGTGTGTTGGTCTAGAGGAACGACAACAGGCAGGTATCATGTCTCTATCGTTGGGTGTAGTGTGTTGATTTAGAGGAACGACAACAGGCAGGTATCATGTCTGTATCGTTGGGCATAGTGTGTTCATCTAGAGGAATGACAACAGGCAGGTATCATGTCTCTATCGTTGGGCGTAGTGTGTTGGTCTAGAGGAACGACAACAGGCAGGTATCATGTCTCTATCGTTGGGCGTAGTGTGTTGGTCTAGAGGAACGACAACAGGCAGGTATCATGTCTCTATCGTTGGGCGTAGTGTGTTGGTCTAGAGGAACGACAACAGGCAGGTATCATGTCTCTATCGTTGGGCGTAGTGTGTTGGTCTAGAGGAACGACAACAGGCAGGTATCATGTCTCTATCGTTGGGCGTAGTGTGTTGGTCTAGAGGAACGACAACAGGCAGGTATCATGTCTCTATCGTTGGGCGTAGTGTGTTGGTCTAGAGGAACGACAACAGGCAGGTATCATGTCTCTATCGTTGGGCGTAGTGTGTTGGTCTAGAGGAACGACAACAGGCAGGTATCATGTCTCTATCGTTGGGCGTAGTGTGTTGGTCTAGAGGAACGACAACAGGCAGGTATCATGTCTCTATCGTTGGGCGTAGTGTGTTGGTCTAGAGGAACGACAACAGGCAGGTATCATGTCTCTATCGTTGGGCGTAGTGTGTGTGTGTGTGTGGTAAATGGAGGAAGGAAGATATAACTCAGTTCACATCCTGTTTTTTTATTTTTTATTTTGACTTTCCTCCAGGGGAACAACACTGCACACTAATCAGGAATTCCACTGTAATTAAACACTAACCGACTTATATATTTATATATAGGAATATTTAGTGTGGTGATGATCCTTCCGTGCCATTCATCATGGTTCAGGCAGTTTATGAGGAGTTGTGACCAAGACGGTGATAGTATGTAGATGGTTCAGGCAGTTTATGAGGAGTTGTGACCAAGACAGTGATAGTATGTAGATGGTTCAGGCAGTTTATGAGGAGTTGTGACCAAGACAGTGATAGTATGTAGATGGTTCAGGCAGTTTATGAGGAGTTGTGACCAAGACAGTGATAGTATGTAGATGGTTCAGGCAGTTTATGAGGAGTTGTGACCAAGACAGTGATAGTATGTAGATGGTTCAGGCAGTTTATGAGGAGTTGTGACCAAGACAGTGATAGTATGTAGATGGTTCAGGCAGTTTATGAGGAGTTGTGACCAAGACGGTGATAGTATGTAGATGGAAAAAGCTAATATCCCTCCTCCCTGTTCCACTGTAACAGACTGTAATGACCAGTTGCCAAGACAATAGTCACCCAGAGGAACTTTAGAGCAGAATCACAAAGCTATTTGGAGAGATTGATATTCCCTCCCAGGTGTGTCTGGGGGCAGTTTAATGAGGATGTAATGTGGTGTGATTTGTAGTGTGATAGGCAGATTAAACTGTATCCAGGGTGATAGTAGTACATCCTTTTCACTGTTGAAAACCTGAGACAAAGTTCTGCTTTGTTTTTGTTTTTATATGTGTGTGATCAATAACTACTTCTCTATTCTCCTCCTCCTTTCCTCCTCCCTTTCCTCCTCCTCTCCTCCTCCCTTTCCTCCTTCTCTCCTCCTCCTCTCCTCCTCCCTTTCCTCCTCTCCTCCTCCTCTCCTCCTCCCTTTCCTCCTCCTCTCCTCCTCCTCTCCTCCTCCCTTTCCTCCTCCCTTTCCTCCTGATTATGTCCTCCCTTCAGGCAGTTTATCCTTCCTCCTCCCTTTCCTCCTCCCTTTCCTCCTCCCTTTCCTCCCTCCTCTCCTCCTCCTCTCCTCCTCCCTTTATTCCTCCCCTCTCCTCCTCCTCTCCTCCTCCTCTCCTCCTCCCTTTCCTCCTCCCTTTCCTCCTCCCTTTCCTCCTCCTCTATCCTCCCTTTCCTCCTCCCTTTCCTCCTCCCCTCTCCTCCTCCCTTTCCTCCTCCCTCTCCTCCTCCTCTCCTCCTCCCTTTCCTCCTCCCTTTCCTCCTCCTCTCCTCCTCCCTTTCCTCCTCCCTTTCCTCCTCCCTTTCCTCCTCCTCTCCTCCTCCCTTCCTCCCTCTCCTCCTCTCCTCCTCCCTTTCCTCCTCCCTTTCCTCCCTCCCTCTCTCCTCCTCCTCTCTCCTCCCTTTCCTCCCTCTCTCAACCTCCCTTTCCTCCCTCTCTCAACCTCCCTTTCCTCCCTCTCTCAACCTCCCTTTCCTCCCTCTCTCAACCTCCCTTTCCTCCCTCTCTCAACCTCCCTCTCTCAACCTCCCTTTCTCTCCTCCCTCTCTCAACCTCCCTTTCTCTCCTCCCTCTCTCAACCTCCCTTTCCTCCCCCTCTCCTCCTCCCTTCCCCGCTATTCTCCTCCCTTCCACTCTACTCTCCACTCCGATGTTCTCTTCTTCCTGACGGCCACACTATTTAATCACCCTGAAAACAGTCTGGAAGTTGTAATTTGTAGTTTTATATTTATCATAATATCCTCTGGCTGTGAGAGGAGGGAAGAAACGGAAACATGGTTTCCTGCTTAAGTGTGTGTGTGTGTCTCTCTCTCCTGGCTGTGTGCCCTCGTTAGCCCAACTCTCCTGCTAAGTGTGTGTGTGTTTCTAGTGTGTGTGTGTGTGTGTGTATGCGCACTTGTGTCTCCTGGCTGTGTGTGTGTGTGTGTGTGTGTGTGTGTCTCTCCTGGCTGTGTGTGTGTGTCTCCTGGCTGTCTCTGAGTCTTCTGATTACCAACAGGTCTACCTTGTCTCCTGGCTGTGTGTGTGTGTCTCCTGGCTGTCTCTGAGTCTACTGATTACCAACAGGTCTACCTTGTCTCCTGGCTGTGTGTGTGTGTCTCCTGGCTGTCTCTGCGTCTTCTGATTACCAACAGGTCTACCTTGTCTCCTGGCTGTGTGTGTGTGTCTCCTGGCTGTCTCTGAGTCTTCTGATTACCAACAGGTCTACCTTGGCCCGATGCTTCATTCCAACCTATTCAAATCAACTTCAGAGCTCCTTCTTTCCAGCGACGTGAGGATGTAATGTCTCTGGGAACATCATTAGATGTAATGTCTCTGGGAACATCATTAGATGTAATGTCTCTGGGAACATCATTAGATGTAATGTCTCTGGGAACATCATTAGATGTAATGTCTCTGGGAACATCATTAGACGTAATGTCTCTGTGAACATCATTAGACGTAATGTCTCTGTGAACATCATTAGACGTAATGTCTCTGTGAACATCATTAGACGTAATGTCTCTGTGAACATCATTAGACGTAATGTCTCTGGGAACATCATTAGACGTAATGTCTCTGGGAACATCATTAGACGTAATGTCTCTGTGAACATCATTAGACGTAATGTCTCTGGGAACATCATTAGACGTAATGTCTCTGGGAACATCATTAGACGTAATGTCTCTGTGAACATCATTAGACGTAATGTCTCTGTGAACATCATTAGACGTAATGTCTCTGGGAACATCATTAGATGTAATGTCTCTGGGAACATCATTAGATGTAATGTCTCTGGGAACATCATTAGATGTAATGTCTCTGTGAACATCATTAGATGTAATGTCTCTGGGAACATCATTAGACGTAATGTCTCTGTGAACATCATTAGACGTAATGTCTCTGTGAACATCATTAGACGTAATGTCTCTGGGAACATCATTAGACGTAATGTCTCTGGGAACATCATTAGACGTAATGTCTCTGTGAACATCATTAGACGTAATGTCTCTGGGAACATCATTAGACGTAATGTCTCTGGGAACATCATTAGACGTAATGTCTCTGGGAACATCATTAGACGTAATGTCTCTGGGAACATCATTAGACGTAATGTCTCTGGGAACATCATTAGACGTAATGTCTCTGGGAACATCATTAGACGTAATGTCTCTGGGAACATCATTAGACGTAATGTCTCTGGGAACATCATTAGATGTAATGTCTCTGGGAACATCATTAGATGTAATGTCTCTGGGAACATCATTAGACGTAATGTCTCTGGGAACATCATTAGATGTAATGTCTCTGGGAACATCATTAGATGTAATGTCTCTGGGAACATCATTAGACGTAATGTCTCTGGGAACATCATTAGACGTAATGTCTCTGTGAACATCATTAGATGTAATGTCTCTGGGAACATCATTAGACGTAATGTCTCTGGGAACATCATTAGACGTAATGTCTCTGGGAACATCATTAGACGTAATGTCTCTGGGAACATCATTAGACGTAATGTCTCTGGGAACATCATTAGACGTAATGTCTCTGGGAACATCATTAGATGTAATGTCTCTGGGAACATCATTAGATGTAATGTCTCTGTGAACATCATTAGACGTAATGTCTCTGTGAACATCATTAGATGTAATGTCTCTGGGAACATCATTAGACGTAATGTCTCTGGGAACATCATTAGACCAGTGCAGTCAGGAGTTGTAAATGTCTAATTGTTGAGCACTCTTTTTATTTATTCGTGTTATTTCTTACCGTCCGTGGTGATCAGACGGTTCTATGTGGTAATATTTAGTGATGGAGGGGGATCAATGCTGCTGGGGGGGGGGGGTCGATGCTGCTGGGGGGATCAATGCTGCTGGGGGGGTCGATGCTGCTGGGGGGGTCGATGCTGCTGGATATGTTGTTGCATATCACAATATTATTTTGGACGATATTATAATGAAACTTTTACGCCAAATATGGATTTGGCGTCCGATTGATAGCGCTAGTCGACTATACCGACTAGACCTAATCGGATCGACGTGTAGAATCGGCATCTAAGTATTGTGAGAATATCGTACTGTGATGTCCATTGCTATATTTCTAGGGCTGGGTATTTCCAGGGACGATACGATATTCCCAGAATACTTAGTTGCCAATACTATATTGTGATTATCTTGACATGTTATCTTACATGAGGATTTGTTGTCGATGCTGATCACCATTGTTAATTGTCTCTCTCTCTGCTCTGCAGGACGTTGTTGGTCCGTCTGGAGAACGGGGACTTCGGCCGTGGATTTGATGACTTCTGTCCTCACCTCCACCACTACGTTACCTACGTAGACAACATCCAGAACGCCAACAGGGTCCTGGCGGTAAGAACACTTCTTATTGTATTGTTGTGAACAACAACTCTCAGAACCCTTTGAGGTTCTGTGTTCCGGTAAGAACACTTCTTATTGTATTGTTGTGATCAACTCTCAGAACCCTGTGAGGTTCCGTGTTCCGGTAAGAACACTTCTTATTGTATTGTTGTGATCAACTCTCAGAACCCTGTGAGGTTCCGTGTTCCGGTAAGAACACTTCTTATTGTATTGTTGTGAACAACAACTCTCAGAACCCTGTGAGGTTCTGTGTTCCGGTAAGAACACTTCTTATTGTATTGTTGTGATCAACAACTCTCAGAACCCTTAATTTACATAAGTATTCACATCCGGTACGGTAAGAACACCACTTCTTATTGTCTGGTTGTGAACAACAACTCTCAGAACCCTGTGAGGTTCCGTGTTCCGGTAAGAACACCACACACACCACTTCTTATTGTATTGTTGTGAACAACAACTCTCAGAACCCTGTGAGGTTCTGTGTTCCGGTAAGAACTTTGGGCGCGCTTTTCATCCGGACGTGAAAATACTGCCCCCTAGCCCGACGAGGTCATTAAGAAGGAAAGCTATTTCACAAATTAACTTTTAAGAAGACACACCTGTTAATTGAAATACATTCCAGGTTGACTACCTCATGAAGCTGGTTGAGAGAATGCCAAGTGTGGAAAGCGGTCAAAGCAAAGGGTGGCTACTGAGAAGAATCTCAAATATAAAATAGATTTAGATGTATTTATTTGTTACACTTTTTTGGTTACTACATGATTCCATATTGTGTTATTTCATAGTTTTGTTGTCTTCACTGTTATTCTACAATGTAGAAAATAGAAACAATTAATAAAAACCCTTGAGTGAGTAGGGTGAAAATCGAGGGCAGGACTTGAAAATGGCTGCCTAGCAATGATCAACAACCAACTTGACAGAGCTTGGATCATTTTTTAAAAAGAATAATGGGTTAATATTGTACAAACCATGTGTGCAAAGCTCTTAGAGACTTACCCAGGAAGACTCACAGCTGTAATTGCTGCCTAATGTGTTTCTACAAAGTGTTGACTCCGGATGTGAATACTTATGTAAATTTATATTTCTGTGTTTAATTTTCAATACATTTGCAACAAATGTTTGTCATTTTGTCATGATCTGGTATTGTGTGTTGGTGGGTGTGTAAATCCATGCTTAATTCAGACTGTAACACAACACGATGTGGAGTAAGTCAAGGGGTATGAATACTTTCAGAAAGGCACTGTTTTAATCACCTCAGCCTAAGTGATGCACCTCCGTTAGCATGCTAACGAGTCTCCTAACACGCTAATAACACACAGCCCCGTGTTTCAGCAGTTACAGGCGTGTTAGCAAAGTAGACCCGGTGGAAGAATCAATTCCAACTCCCCTCTGTCCCTAATCAATGAGATCAGTCAATGGGCTCTCTGCAGAGACTCATCCTTCCTCTTAACCAAGACATTCATATCACTGCAGCTGTCGGCTCCGTGCAGGATTCACCACAGGGGTAACTAGGAGAGGAGAGGATGCTAGGTAGGTAGAGATGCAGTGGCTCTTCAGTAAGTAGTATTTTAGTTTAGCTCCATAGTGACGTTAGCTCTGTAGTGACGTTAGCTCTGTAGTGACGTTAGCTCTGTAGTGACGTTAGCTCTGTAGTGACGTTAGCTCTGTAGTGACGTTAGCTCTGTAGTGACGTTAGCGACGTTAGCGCCGTTAGTGACGTTAGCGCCGTAGTCACTTTATCGCCGTAGTGACGTTTTATCGCCGTAGTGACGTTAGCGCCGTAGTGACGTTAGCGCCGTTAGTGACGTTAGCGCCGTTAGCGCCGTTAGTGACGTTAGCGCCGTAGTCACTTTATCGCCGTAGTGACGTTTTATCGCCGTAGTGACGTTAGCGCCGTAGTGACGTTTTATCGCCGTAGTGACGTTTTATCGCCGTAGTGACGTTTTATCGCCGTAGTGACGTTTTAGCGCCGTTAGCGCCGTTAGCACTGTAGCGTTGAAATGTTAGTTTCTGATTTTCCTCTTGTTGGTGTTCATCAGTGATTCCTCTCAAGTTGAGCTCATCATCGCAGTGGAAATACACACACACCCCTTCACCCGGGATGAAGTCCACAACAATGTTGCAACCACATCAGGAGACCGTTTTTTAGGTCTCGGAAAAAGTTAAGACATTTTGATTACCCTTTAATTCCAGTGTGCACCAGGAAGAGACTGTTGATTGGTTAAGAGGTGGTGTTGTGGTCAGTGTGCACCAGGAAGAGACTGTTGATTGGTCAAGAGGTGTTGCTGTGGTCAGTGTGCACCAGGAAGAGACTGTTGATTGGTCAAGAGGTGTTGCTGTGGTCAGTGTGCACCAGGAAGAGACTGATTGGTTAAGAGGTGGTGTTGTGGTCACTGTGCACCAGGAAGAGACTGTTGATTGGTTAAGAGGTGGTGTTGTGGTCAGTGTGCACCAGGAAGAGACTGTTGATTGGTCAAGAGGTGTTGCTGTGGTCAGTGTGCACCAGGAAGAGACTGTTGATTGGTCAAGAGGTGTTGCTGTGGTCAGTGTGCACCAGGAAGAGACTGATTGGTTAAGAGGTGGTGTTGTGGTCAGTGTGCACCAGGAAGAGACTGTTGATTGGTTAAGAGGTGGTGTTGTGGTCAGTGTGCACCAGGAAGAGACTGTTGATTGGTCAAGAGGTGTTGCTGTGGTCAGTGTGCACCAGGAAGATACTGTTGATTGGTCAAGAGGTGGTGTTGTGGTCAGTGTGCACCAGGAAGAGACTGTTGATTGGTTAAGAGGTGTTGCTGTGGTCACCAGGAAGAGACTGTTGATTGGTCAAGAGGTGTTGCTGTGGTCAGTGTGCACCAGGAAGAGACTGATTGGTTAAGAGGTGGTGTTGTGGTCAGTGTGCACCAGGAAGAGACTGTTGATTGGTTAAGAGGTGTTGCTGTGGTCAGTGGTCACCAGGAAGAGACTGTTGATTGGTTAAGAGGTGTTGCTGTGGTCAGTGTGCACCAGGAAGAGACTGTTGATTGGTCAAGAGGTGTTGCTGTGGTCAGTGTGCACCAGGAAGAGACTGATTGGTTAAGAGGTGGTGTTGTGGTCAGTGTGCACCAGGAAGAGACTGTTGATTGGTTAAGAGGTGGTGTTGTGGTCAGTGTGCACCAGGAAGAGACTGTTGATTGGTCAAGAGGTGTTGCTGTGGTCAGTGTGCACCAGGAAGAGACTGTTGATTGGTCAAGAGGTGGTGTTGTGGTCAGTGTGCACCAGGAAGAGACTGTTGATTGGTTAAGAGGTGTAGCTGTGGTCAGTGCCATCTGGGATCCTTGGGATGTCCCTACCCTAAACCGTAGCCTTAACCCTTTATTGAACCTTTATTTAACTAGGCAAGTCTGTTAAGAACAAATTATTATTTACAATGACGGCCAAACCCGGACGACGCTGGGTCAATTTTGTCGCAGCCCTATGGTACTCCAAATCTCGGCCCGGTAGTGTTACAGCCTGGAATCGAACCAGGGTCTGTAGTGAAGCCTCTAGCGCTGAGATGCTCGTGCCTTAGACCGCTGCGCCACTTGGGGAACCCTTTCCCTAACCATAACGCTTACCGTAACCGTTTTTTACATTTCAACGCGGTCAGGAGGTCCCGAGGATCCCAGATAGCACGGACTGTGTTGCTGTGCTGCTCCTGTGAAACAAAATGGATGCAAATAATCACGATGCCATTCTGACAGGTCGGCTACTAGTGTAGTTAACATTGTAATTGAGCCTATCCGGCTCTAGCAGAAGACTGGTATCATTAACATTATCTCTAACGGCTGTTACACAAAGTGTAGACACACACACACACACACACACACACACACACAGGCAGGGGAATTCCTGTGGCGTTTCAGAAAGCTGCATGAAAACACCAATCGCTGATGCATTATGGTCAATACTTATGGTTCTCTGGGAAGAAGTTCAACAGATTTGTTTTTGAATATTGTTCAGTTTTTGTAATGTCTGGATTAGGTGATTCTGTCCACAAACGCAGGTTTACTTGGGCTCACGGACAGACCAGGCAGCCTCGCGGACAGACCATGCGGCTTCGCGGACAGACCATGCGGCCTCGCGGACAGACCAGGCGGCCTCGCGGACAGACCCACAGGCTTCGCGGACAGACCAGGCGGCTTCGCGGACAGACCAGGCGGCTTCGCGGACAGACCGACAGGCGGCCTCGCGGACAGACCGACAGGCGGCCTCGCGGACAGACCGACAGGCCTCGCGGACAGACCAGGCGGCCTCGCGGACAGACCGACAGGCCTCGCGGACAGACCGACAGGCCTCGCGGACATACCAGGCGGCTTCGCGGACAGACCAGGCGGCCTCGCGGACAGACCAGACGGCCTCGCGGACAGACCAGGCGGCCTCGCGGACAGACAGACAGGCGGCCTCGCGGACAGACAGACAGGCGGCCTCGCGGACAGACAGACAGGCGGCCTCAGACCAGACAGACAGACAGGCGGCCTCGCGGACAGACAGACAGGCGGCCTCGCGGACAGACAGACAGGCGGCCTCGCGGACAGACAGACAGGCGGCCTCGCGGACAGACAGACAGGCGGCCTCGCGGACAGACAGACAGGCGGCCTCGCGGACAGACAGACAGGCGGCCTCGCGGACAGACAGACAGGCGGCCTCGCGGACAGACAGACAGGCGGCCTCGCGGACAGACAGACAGGCGGCCTCGCGGACAGACAGACAGGCGGCCTCGCGGACAGACAGACAGGCGGCCTCGCGGACAGACAGACAGGCGGCCTCGCGGACAGACAGACAGGCGGCCTCGCGGACAGACAGACAGGCGGCCTTTGCGCGGACAGACAGACAGGCGGCCTCGCGGACAGACAGACAGGCGGCCTCGCGGACAGACAGACAGGCGGCCTCGCGGACAGACAGACAGGCGGCCTCGCGGACAGACAGACAGGCGGCCTCGCGGACAGACAGACAGGCGGCCTCTCGGACAGACAGACAGGCGGCCTCGCGGACAGACAGACAGGCGGCCTCGCGGACAGACAGACAGACAGGCGGCCTCGCGGACAGACAGACAGACAGGCGGCCTCGCGGACAGACAGACAGACAGGCGGCCTCGCGGACAGACAGACAGGAGGCGGCCTCGCGGGACAGACAGACAGGCGGCCTCGCGGACAGACAGACAGACAGGCGGCCTCGCGATAGACAGTGGTGTCAGACAGACTGACAGGCGGCCTCGGGGACAGACAGGCGGCCTCGCGGACAGACAGGACGGCTCGCGGACAGACAGGCGGCCTGTTCGGACAGACAGGCGGCCTCGGGGTGACAGACAGGCGGCCTCGCTGTTTAGACAGGCGGACCTCGCGGACAGACAGGCGGCCTCGCTGACAGACAGGCGGCCTCGCGGACAGACAGGCGGCCTCGCGGACAGACAGGCGGCCTCGCGGACAGACAGGCGGCCTGTTCTCAGACAGACAGGCCCTCGCGGACAGACAGACAGACAGGCGGCCTCGTTCTCAGACAGACAGGCGGCCTCGCGGACAGACAGACAGGCGGCCTCGCGGACAGACAGACAGGCGGCCTCGCGGACAGACAGACAGGCGGCCTCGCGGACAGACAGACAGGCGGCCTCGCGGACAGACAGACAGGCGGCCTCGCGGACAGACAGACAGGCGGCCTCGCGGACAGACAGACAGGCGGCCTCGCGGACAGACCGACAGTTCTGTCGAGTGGCTGAGAAGTTCTCTGTCCAACACTTCGGTCTCCTCTGTTTAGTGGAGGACTCAGGGTGATATTAGTGGTGTCTGTTCTCTGTCTAGTGGAGGACCTCAGGGTGATATTAGTGGTGTCTGTTCTCTGTCCAACTCTTCAGTCTCCTGTTTAGTGGAGGACCTCAGGGTGATATTAGTGGTGTCTGTTCTCTGTCTAGTGGAGGACCTCAGGGTGATATTAATGGTGTCTGTTCTCTGTTTAGTGGAGGACCTCAGGGTGATATTAGTGGTGTCTGTTCTCTGTTTTAGTGGAGGACCTCAGGGTGATATTAGTGGTGTCTGTTCTCAGTTTAGTGGAGGACCTCAGGGTGATATTAGTGGTGTCTGTTCTCTGTCTAGTGGAGGACCTCAGGGTGATATTAGTGGTGTCTGTTCTCTGTTTAGTGGAGGACCTCAGGGTGATATTAGTGGTGTCTGTTCTCTGTTTAGTGGAGGACCTCAGGGTGATATTAGTGGTGTCTGTTCTCTGTCTATAGTGGAGGACCTCAGGGTGATATTAGTGGTGTCTGTTCTCTGTCTAGTGGAGGACCTCAGGGTGATATTAGTGGTGTCTGTTCTCTGTTTAGTGGAGGACCTCAGGGTGATACTAAATGGTGTCTGTTCTCTGTCCTCAGCTCCAGGTCAAGAAGAACAAAGCCTTTAGAAGGTTTAAGAAGCTCCAGGAGTCCAGACCAGAGTTCCTCAACTGTAAACTAGAGGACCTCCTCCCACTGCCCATACAGCGCATCCAACAGTATGTTATTCTGTTTCCATACACCTTAGATTGGGTGTATAACAGTATGTTACTGTTTCAATACACCTTATACACCCCGACTAACAGTATGTTACTCTGTTTCCATACACCCCATCTAACAGTATGTTATTCTGTTTCCATACACCTTATACACCCCATCCAACAGTATGTTTCCATACACCTTATACACCCCATCCAACAGTATGTTACTCTGTTTCCATACACCTTATACACCCCATCTAACAGTATGTTACTCTGTTTCCATACACCTTATACACCCCATCTAACAGTATGTTACTCTGTTTCCGTACACCTTATACACCCCATCTAACAGTATGTTACTCTGTTTCCGTACACCTTATACACCCCATCTAACAGTATGTTACTATGTTTCCATACACCTTATACACCCCATCTAACAGTATGTTACTCTGTTTCTGTCCACCTTATACACCCCATCTAACAGTATGTTACTCTGTTTCCGTACACCTTATACACCCCATCTAACAGTATGTTACTATGTTTCCATACACCTTATACACCCCATCTAACAGTATGTTACTCTGTTTCCGTACACCTTATACACCCCATCTAACAGTATGTTACTCTGTTTCTGTACACCTTATACACCCCATCTAACAGTATGTTACTCTGTTTCCGTACACCTTATACACCCCATCTAACAGTATGTTACTCTGTTTCCGTACACCTTATACACAGTAGAACAGTACATCGTTCTAAACCACCAACTACTGTAAAACACAATTCAACAGTACATTGTTCTAAACCACCAACTACTGTAAAACACAATTCGACAGCACATCGTTCTAAACCACCAACTACTGTAAAACACAATTCAACAGCACATCGTTCTAAACCACCAACTACTGTAAAACACAATTCAACAGCACATCGTTCTAAACCAACTACTACTGTAAAACACAATTCAACAGCACATCGTTCTAAACCACCAACTACTGTAAAACACAATTCAACAGCACATCGTTCTAAACCAACTACTGTAAAACACAATTCAACAGCACATCGTTCTAAACCAACTACTACTGTAAAACACAATTCAACAGCACATCGTTCTAAACCACCAACTACTGTAAAACACAATTCAACAGCACATCGTTCTAAACCACCAACTACTGTAAAACACAATTCAACAGCACATCGTTCTAAACCACCAACTACTGTAAAACACAATTCGACAGCACATTGTTCTAAACCACCAACTACTGTAAAACACAATTCGACAGCACATCGTTCTAAACCACCAACTACTGTAAAACACAATTCAACAGCACATCGTTCTAAACCACCAACTACTGTAAAACACAATTCAACAGCACATCGTTCTAAACCAACTACTGTAAAACACAATTCAACAGCACATCGTTCTAAACCAACTACTGTAAAACACAATTCAACAGCACATCGTTCTAAACCACCAACTACTGTAAAACACAATTCAACAGCACATCGTTCTAAACCACCAACTACTGTAAAACACCTACTACATCAAACGATACCTGCTTTCACTTCAACTCCACTTTCCCACCCGTGATACAGAGGTAATACGGCTGCTGGTTGTCATGTGATGTCGGTTCCACTGACCCAGTAGTTTGTGGACTTTTTATTTTGTTGATTGGCGCTTGACAAAGTTCTCCATTTCCTACTCTGAACCATGTGACTTCCTGAAGGTGTTGGTGGGAACGTTCCGAGTGGGTAACAGAACAGTGTGTGTTGAGAGGGTAGTGTTTGCGTACTGTAAACACCACCATAGACGACCCCTGTAGCGTCACGCTTTTCATGCCTGACTTCTCCTTTTCCTGTTTGTTGTTTTTTTAGCTGCGATGACAGACGTGGTTATTATTTGATGTAGCGCCTGTTGGTAAAACTTTGACACACACACACACACACGCAGACACACACACACACACACACCACACACACACAGACACACACACACACACACAGACACACACACACACACACATCAGACAGACACACACACACACAGACACAGACACACACACACAGACACACACACACACACACACACACACACACACACACACACAGACACAGACACACACAGACACACACACACACAGACACACACAGACACACACACAGACACACACACAGACACACACACACACACTCTCAGACTGTCACAGATCTGTCACAATCCCCTGCGTTAACCAGCCGTTAGTGTTGGCTGTAATTTAATGTGGTCCTGATCCCTGTCGTTAATTAGTGTATCACGGGGGGAATGGGCCATAATCAACATGCTGATTTATGAACACAGGGTGCCAGGATGAAAATACGCTGCTATGGGGTTTATCAAGCTGCTAGTCTGTTTTCTTAATGAGGCTTTCTTGTCTCGTGTAGTATGGAGATGATTCTCACAGCGACCTCCTGGACGTGTTGTGTCCATCCGTCACGAAGACAGTACGTCTGTCCTGTGGAGACAGTACGTCTGTCCTGTGGAGACGGTACGTCTGTCCTGTGGAGACGGTACGTCTGTCCTGTGGAGACGGTACGTCTGTCCTGTGGAGACGGCATCCTGTCCTGTTGAGACGGTATGTCTGTCCTGTGGAGACCTCCTGTCCTGTGGAGACCATCGTCTGTCCTGTGGAGACGGTACGTACGTCTGTCCTGTGGAGACGGTACGTCTGTCCTGTGGAGACCATCCTGTCCTGTGGAGACGGTACGTCTGTCCTGTGGAGACGGTACGTCTGTCCTGTGGAGACGGTACGTCTGTCCTGTGGAGACGGTACGTCTGTCCTGTGGAGACGGTACGTCTGTCCTGTTGAGACGGTACGTCTGTCCTGTTGAGACGGTACGTCTGTCCTGTGGAGACGGTACGTCTGTCCTGTGGAGACGGTACGTCGTCTGTCCTGTGGAGACGGTACGTCGTCTGTCCTGTGGAGACGGTACGTCTGTCCTGTGGAGACGGTACGTCTGTCCTGTGGAGACAGTATGTCTGTCCTGCTGTCCCTCCTTGACGCGTTGTGTCCATCCGTCACGAAGAGGCTGCAGGACTGACAGACTTAACCCTGGGACAATGGCAATAGATTCACCTTTTGCTCTTCCTCCGTGAAACTCTCGGAGACTCCAGGGACCTCTAGTAATAGTACGATGATGTTAGGTGACTCAACACACACACACCACATACCACACACACACCACACACGCAGACACACACACACACGTGAACGAACACACACACACACACACGCACACGCAGACACACACCACATACCACACACGCAGACACACACCACACACCACACACGCAGACACACACCACACACACACACACACACACACACACACCACATACCACACACACACCACACACACACCACACACGCAGACACACACCACACACACACACACACACACACACACACACGTTCACGCGTGAACGAACACACACAGAGCTCTCCCTGCTGTCTGGTAATAGCAGGAAATGGATGCCACTTATGGCTGTTGGACGATGATTGATGGTGAGTGTGGCTGAAGTGCTGGATACTTAAGGAGATACGGGAGTGGGGGGGTTGTGGGGGGGATAAAATCATTGCCTTTTATTAAGTGGCATTTACTGTCTGGATCTGGCCTGGATCCCAAATGGCACCCTATTCCCCTATATAGTGCAGCGTTAGGGCCCCATTGGGCTCTGGTCAAACGTAGTGCACTATGTAGGGAACACGGGGCCGTTTGGGAGGTGGATCTTGGCTGGCTGAAAGTGGACCTTCTCTTTCCGTCCTCTCTCCCCGGAGATGATGGGTTCTGGAGTTGACTGGGGCTGTGTGTGTGTCGGTGAATAGCTCCTCTGCGCTCTCTCGGTCTGTGTTACCCATGTTATTGTGTCCGTAATGGGGATGTAGCGTGTCAACGCGAAGGCGGGTGGCAACTGGAGGATTCCGGAATCCACAATGGCTCTGAGTTGGGGGCCATTTTGTGCCTGAGGGAATGTTAACCTGGTGGTGACGAGGAAACTAAGACCTAGCAACTGGAGGATATGGCTCTGAGTTGGGGGCCATTTTGTGCCTGAGGGAATGTTAACCTGGTGGTGAAGAGGATGAGAGCAGTACGGACAGGACATGAGGAAACGGGTTAAGGCTGCGGGCTCGTGAACATCGAGGGGAGGGAAACTAAGACCTAGCCTTTAGATTGGGCAACCAATGACCACGCTCATTTTAGTCCTCCTTTATGTGAACGATGGATTTGAAAAATGATTTGTTATATCAAGATGTTAAAGCGTGCGTTGTGATAGGACAAGATGTTAAAGCGTGCGTTGTGATAGGACGTGATCTTAAAGCGTGCGTTGTGATAGGACGAGATGTTAAAGCGTGCGTTGTGATAGGACAAGATGTTAAAGCGTGCGTTGTGATAGGACGTGATGTTATAGCGTGCGTTGTGATAGGACAAGATGTTAAAGCGTGCGTTGTGATAGGACGTGATGTTAAAGCGTGTGTTGTGATGGGACAAGATGTTAAAGCGTGCGTTGTGATAGGACAAGATGTTAAAGCGTGTGTTGTGATAGGACGTGATGTTAAAGCGTGCGTTGTGATAGGACGTGATGTTAAAGCGTGTGTTGTGATAGGACGTGATGTTAAAGCTTGCGTTGTGATAGGACGAGATGTTAAAGCGTGCGTTGTGATAGGACGAGATGTTAAAGCGTGCGTTGTGATAGGACGAGATGTTAAAGCGTGCGTTGTGATAGGACGTGATGTTAAAGCGTGCGTTGTGATAGGACGTGATGTTAAAGCGTGCGTTGTGATAGGACGAGATGTTAAAGCGTGCGTTGTGATAGGACGTGATGTTAAAGCGTGCGTTGTGAGGACGTGATGTTAAAGCGTGCGTTGTGATAGGACGATGTTAAAGCGTGCGTTGTGATAGGACAAGATGTTAAAGCGTGCGTTGTGATAGGACAAGATGTTAAAGCGTGCGTTGTGATAGGACGTGATGTTAAAGCGTGCGTGATGTGATGTTAGGCGTGCGTTGTGATAGGACGAGATGTTAAAGCGTGCGTTGTGATAGGACGTGATGTTATGTTATAGGAGTGATGTTAAAGCGTGCGTTGTGATAGGATGATGTTAAAGCGTGCGTTTGTTAGGATGTTAGCGTGCGTAGGACGTGATGTTAAAGCGTGCGTTGTGATAGGACGTGATGTTAAAGCGTGCGTTGTGATAGGACGTGATGTTAAAGCGTGCGTTGTGATAGGACGATGATGTTAAAGCGTGCGTTGTGATAGGACAAGATGTTAAAGGATGAGATGTTAAAGCGTGCGTTGTGATAGGACAAGGGCGTGATGTTAAAGCGTGCGTTGTGATAGGACGTTGTTAGGACGTGATGTTAAAGCGTGCGTTGTGATAGGACGTGATGTTAAAGCGTGCGTTGTGATAGGACGTTGTTAAAGCGTGCGTTGTAGGGCGTGATGTTAAAGCGTGCGTTGTGATAGGGCGTGATGTTAAAGCGTGCGTTGTGATAGGACGTGATGTTAAAGCGTGCGTTGTGATAGGACGTGATGTTAAAGCGTGCGTTGTGATAGGACGTGATGTTAAAGCGTGCGTTGTGATAGGACGTGATGTTAAAGCGTGCGTTGTGATAGGACGTGATGTTAAAGCGTGCGTTGTGATAGGAGGACGTGATGTTAAAGCGTGCGTTGTGATAGGACGTGATGTTAAAGCGTGCGTTGTGATAGGACGTGATGTTAAAGCGTGCGTTGTGATAGGACGTGATGTTAAAGCGTGCGTTGTATAGAATGTTAAAGCGTTTTAGAATCTTCACTGAACTGAAGTAGATTAATACTTTTTATGAATTAAAAAAACAAACTTTTACCCCTTTTTTTCTCCTCAATTTCGTGGTTTCCAATTGGTAGTTACAGTCTTGTCTCATCGCTGCGACTCCCGTACGGACTCGGGAGGGGCAAAGGTCGAGAGCCGTGCGTCCTCCGAAACGCAACCCAACCAAACCGCAACTGCTTCTTGACACAATGCCCACTTAACCCGGAAGCCAGCCGCACCAATGTGTCGGAGGAAACACCGTACACCTGGTGAGCGTGCACTGCGCTCCGCCCGCCACAGGAGTCGCTAGGAGCGCGATGGGACAAGGACATCCCTGCCGGACAAACCCTCCTCTAACCCGGACGACGCTGGACCAATTGTGCGCTGCCCCCATGGGTCTCCCGAGAACCCAGAATCTCTAGTGGCACAGCTAGCACTGCGATGCGGCTAACACTGCGAGGCAGCTAGCACTGCGAGGCAGCTAGCACTGCGATGCAGCTAACACTGCGAGGCAGCTAACACTGCGAGGCAGCTAACACTGCGAGGCAGCTAGCACTGCGAGGCAGCTAGCACTGCGATGCAGCTAGCACTGCGAGGCAGCTAGCACTGCCTTAGACCACTGCACCACTCGAGAGGCCCCCCTTGTTGGGCGTTTTGAAAGAATCTTCATTTGAACATATTCAAGTACCTCCTGCTCTTCTCAATCGTTGTAGTATTGCTGTGATGAAGACACCACTACATTCCCCATATTTAAACTAAACAAACTCTCTCACATTCTCATTTTTATACCAAACCATATTATATATATAATTATCATTTTCTTTCATCCCTTTTACCCACTTACCCATTCAGAGAGGGAGATAAGATACGTCTCTTTACAATCACTTCATATTCGCTTTTAATTGCCGAAAGTTTAGAGAGACGAGTGTATCTCGACACACACACACACAGACACACACACCACACACACACACACACACACACACACACACACACACACACACACACACACACACAATGCCTCCCAGTACTATATTGAGATGTTCTGTGTTCATTTCCTTGGTTCTTTCTTTCCTTTTGAAGCTATTAGTGGTAGAAATGAAGGTCTGTGTTCACTAACCCGTGTTATAGGCTGTTGTCTCTTAATTAGACTTCTGAATCTTTAATGTAACGTATTTAACGGCAAATCATTTGACTTTATTCTCTCTCCCGCTCTCGCTCTCGCTCTCCCGCTCTCCCTCTCTCGCTCTCCCTCTCTCGCTCTCCCTCTCTCTCTCTCTCTCTCTCTCCCTCTCTCTCTCTCTCTCTCTCCTCTCTCTCTCTCTCTCCCTCTCTCTCCCTCTCTCTCTCCCTCTCTCCCTCTCTCCCTCTCTTGCTCGCTCTCTTCGTTTCTGACGTGACTGGAAGTGCCCGAATGACCCAACATGTCTGCTGAGAATAGGAAAGAGAGCGATCTGCATATCATCTGCATATTACAAAAGGAATTAGCATTAGCGCCGTAGCCACAGCCGCCACATTCTCACTAACTAGGCCAACACAGTGATCCCCAACCACATGCTGGCTTTCTAAACATGCTAGCATTCTTCTCCCCCCCTTTTTCATTAGAATATGTGAGCTGTTATAAATCGGGTTCAGATGATGTTATTGTTGTCTCGTCCGTTAACTTGTCTTTGCTCAGCTGCTAATGAGCGTGACAGCGCCGGCTAAACGGGCTCGTTTCCGTTTTACATTATTTGGGAATGCTGGGTAATAAACTCTCATTAGAGAGGAGAAACTCTCCCTCTTTCTTTCTTTTTTGTAGCGCCGTCTCTTTAATTACATCCCTCCCTCCCTCCCTGCCTCCCTCCCTCCCTCCCTCCCTCCCTCCCTCCCTCCCTCCCTCCCTCCCTCCCTCCCTCCCTCCCCCTCCCCCCTCCCTCCCCTCTCTAATAAGGATGAGGGCATGCTCCCTCTGCTGATAAAGCCTGTCATGTATTTGTTATTACTAGATGAGAGAATAAAGGAGTGGAATTATTACTTCCTGTTTAAGTGTCTCCTAATTGAAGGAGGGTTTAATTGGACTCTTGTTTCGGGTTTCTTTTCTTTTTAGTTTCCTAATGAGTTGAACAATGTTGCTCTTTCTCCCCTTTCACAAGGCTTACTGCTGGTGTGGTAACGTATCAGTAGTGTAGTTCGTCGCGATTTAGTTATATTTATACAATACCGGAGTTTATAATTTGAGTTTCTGTCTGTCCCCCCCCGGTCTCTTTTCCAGGTTATTACAACAGCAGCCTTCATTCTTAGCAGCTTCGAGTGCATTGAAAAGTAAAGCAATGCTTAACCCTTTTCAGATTTCACCTTGAGTTGCATTTAAGAACCAGACAATCATTCCAGAGAAAATAACTGTCAGATGAATGTTATTACTTATTTTTTTTATTTTTAGAATTAAATAAAACGTGTTAATTTTGAATCGTGCTGTATCGTTCAGGGTCGAGGAATACAATGGACGCTCTGTCATGTAGACGGAGTGTATCTGTTGTCATCCTTCCTTTTCATGTCACATGGCGCCACTGTTAACAAATAACAGTTTCTACTGCTGCCACCAACTGTCAGTACGTTGGCACGAGCATGGCTAATGACTGACTGCTAGCATGGCTAATGACTGACTGCTAGCATGGCTAATGACTGACTGCTGGCATGGCTAATGACTGACTGCTAGCATGGCTAATGACTGACTGCTAGCATGGCTAATGACTGACTGCTGGCATGGCTAA
Organism: Oncorhynchus nerka; assembly: GCF_034236695.1. Lineage (NCBI taxonomy): Eukaryota > Metazoa > Chordata > Actinopteri > Salmoniformes > Salmonidae > Oncorhynchus > Oncorhynchus nerka. The sequence continues at coordinate 340,788 of NW_027040461.1, forward strand.
TGACTGACTGCTAGCATGGCTAATGACTGACTGCTAGCATGGCTAATGACTGACTGCTGGCATGGCTAATGACTGACTGCTAGCATGGCTAATGACTGACTGCTAGCATGGCTAATGACTGACTGCTGGCATGGCTAATGGCTGACTGCTGGCATGGCTAATGGCTGACTGCTGGCATGGCTAATGGCTGACTGCTAGCATGGCTAATGGCTGACTGCTGGCATGGCTAATGGCTGACTGCTAGCATGGCTAATGACTGACTGCTGGCATGGCTAATGACTGACTGCTAGCATGGCTAATGACTGACTGCTGGCATGGCTAATGGCTGACTGCTGGCATGGCTAATGGCTGACTGCTGGCATGGCTAATGGCTGACTGCTAGCATGGCTAATGGCTGACTGCTAGCATGGCTAATGGCTGACTGCTAGCATGGCTAATGACTGACTGCTAGCATGGCTAATGACTGACTGCTAGCATGGCTAATGGCTGACTGCTAGCATGGCTAATGGCTGACTGCTAGCATGGCTAATGGCTGACTGCTAGCATGGCTAAGGACTGACTGCTAGCATGGCTAATGACTGACTGCTAGCATGGCTAATGACTGACTGCTAGCACTGCTAATGGCTATCTGCTAGCATGGCTAATGGCTGTCTGCTAGCATGGCTAATGGCTGACTTCTGGAGTGGAATATGGTAGTCTGTCTGCTAGCATGGCTAATGACTGACTGCTAGCATGGCTAATGGCTGACTGCTAGCATGGCTAATGGCTGACTGCTAGCATGGCTAATGGCTGACTGCTAGCATGGCTAATGGCTGACTGCTAGCATGGCTAATGGCTGACTGCTAGCATGGCTAATGGCTGACTGCAAGCATGGCTAATGGCTGACTGCTAGCATGGCTAATGGCTGACTGCTAGCATGGCTAATGGCTGGCATGGCTAATGGCTGACTGCTGGCATGGCTAATGGCTGACTGCTGGCATGGCTAATGGCTGACTGCTGGCATGGCTAATGGCTGACTGCTGGCATGGCTAATGGCTGACTGCTGGCATGGCTAATGGCTGACTGCTGGCATGGCTAATGGCTGACTGCTGGCATGGCTAATGGCTGACTGCTAGCATGGCTAATGGCTGATTGCTAGCATGGCTAATGACTGACTGCTAGCATGGCTAATGGCTGACTGCTGGCACCTGTGTGTCTCTTAAAATCAAGACCAGACAACACAGAGAGGGGGAGAGACGGGGGGGGAGAGGGGAGGGGGAGTAAAGGTGAGGGGGAGAGTAGGTGAGGGGGAGAGAGTAGGTGAGGGGGGAGTTGGGGAGAAAGAAAGAGTAGGGCGGGAGAGTAAGGGGGCAGGACATTAGAGGGAGGAGAGTAGTGGGGAGACAGACACTGGAAATCAATGTAAATTGTCAATGCACTTCCAAGGTCCCGCTGTCCCTCTCCAAACGCCAGGGTAAAGATTTCTGCCGTTGGAAAGCTGCCGTTCGGTCTCCCTTTTAGAAGGGGATCGGTTACTCTAATGTATCACACATTGATCACAATGCTCTTATTCTGTACTTTTAAAATGGGAATCTTCTTTCTTTGACAACTATCTGACCGTTTGGACCCCCCCCTAACCCTGTTAGTTTGCTGCTGTTCCTGACTATCTGACCCTGTTTTTGGACCCCCTCCCCCAACCCTGTTAGTTTGCTGCTGTTCCTACTATCTGACCCCCCCAACCCTGTTAGTTTGCTGCTGTTCCTACTATCTGACCGTTTGGACCCCCCTAACCCTGTTAGTTTGCTGCTGTTCCTACTATCTGACCGTTTGCTGCTGTTCCTACTATCCCCCCCTAACCCTGTTAGTTTGCTGCTGTTCCTACTATCTGACCGTCCCTAACCCTGTTAGTTTGCTGCTGTTCCTACTATCTGACCGTTTGGACCCCCTAACCCTGTTAGTTTGCTGCTGTTCCTACTATCTGACCGTTTGGACCCCCCCTAACCCTGTTAGTTTGCTGCTGTTCCTACTATCTGACCGTTTGGACCCCCCCCTAACCCTGTTAGTTTGCTGCTGTTCCTACTATCTGACCGTTTGGACCCCCCTAACCCTGTTAGTTTGCTGCTGTTCCTGGATCTGACCGTTTGGACCCCTAACCCTGTTAGTTTGCTGCTGTTCCTACTATCTGACCGTTTGGACCCCCCTAACCCTGTTAGTTTGCTGCTGTTCCTACTATCTGACCCCCCCCTAACCCTGTTAGTTTGCTGCTGTTCCTACTATCTGACCCCCCCCCAACCCTGTTAGTTTGCTGCTGTTCCTACTATCTGACCGTTTGGACCCCCCTAACCCTGTTAGTTTGCTGCTGTTCCTACTATCTGACCGTTTGGACCCCCCCAACCCTGTTAGTTTGCTGCTGTTCCTACTATCTGACCGTTTGGACCCCCCTAACCCTGTTAGTTTGCTGCTGTTCCTACTATCTGACCGTTTGGACCCCCCCTAACCCTGTTAGTTTGCTGCTGTTCCTACTATCTGACCGTTTGGACCCCCCCAACCCTGTTAGTTTGCTGCTGTTCCTACTATCTGACCTGTTTGGACCCCCCAACCCTGTTAGTTTGCTGCTGTTCCTACTATCTGACCGTTTGGACCCCCCCCCAACCCTGTTAGTTTGCTGCTGTTCCTACTATCTGACCGTTTGGACCCCCCTAACCCTGTTAGTTTGCTGCTGTTCCTACTATCTGACCGTTTTTGCTGCTGTTCCTACTATCTGACCCCTAACCCTGTTAGTTTGCTGCTGTTCCTACTATCTGACCGTTTGGACCCCCCCCTAACCCTGTTAGTTTGCTGCTGTTCCTACTATCTGACCGTTTGGACCCCCTAACCCTGTTAGTTTGCTGCTGTTCCTACTATCTGACCGTTTGGACCCCCCCCCTAACCCTGTTAGTTTGCTGCTGTTCCTACTATCTGACCCCCCCCCCAACCCTGTTAGTTTGCTGCTGTTCCTACTATCTGACCGTTTGGACCCCCCCCCCCCAACCCTGTTAGTTTGCTGCTGTTCCTACTATCTGACCGTTTGGACCCCCCTAACCCTGTTAGTTTGCTGCTGTTCCTACTATCTGACCGTTTGGACCCCCCCCCCCCTAACCCTGTTAGTTTGCTGCTGTTCCTACTATCTGACCCTTGGACCCCCCCCAACCCTGTTAGTTTGCTGCTGTTCCTACTATCTGACCGTTTGGACCCCCCTAACCCTGTTAGTTTGCTGCTGTTCCTACTATCTGACCGTTTGGACCCCCTAACCCTGTTAGTTTGCTGCTGTTCCTACTATCTGACCCCCCCAACCCTGTTAGTTTGCTGCTGTTCCTACTATCTGACCCCCCAACCCTGTTAGTTTGCTGCTGTTCCTAACTATCTGACCCCCCCCCCAACCCTGTTAGTTTGCTGCTGTTCCTACTATCTGACCCCCCCTAACCCTGTTAGTTTGCTGCTGTTCCTACTATCTGACCCCCCCTAACCCTGTTAGTTTGCTGCTGTTCCTACTATCTGACCGTTTGGACCCCCCAACCCTGTTAGTTTGCTGCTGTTCCTACTATCTGACCGTTTGGACCCCCCTAACCCTGTTAGTTTGCTGCTGTTCCTACTATCTGACCGTTTGGACCCCTCCCCTAACCCTGTTAGTTTGCTGCTGTTCCTACTATCTGACCGTTTGGACCCCCCCCTAAACCTGTTAGTTTGCTGCTGTTCCTACTATCTGACCGTTTGGACCCCCCTAACCCTGTTAGTTTGCTGCTGTTCCTACTATCTGACCGTTTGGACCCCCCTAACCCTGTTAGTTTGCTGCTGTTCCTACTATCTGACCTGACCCCCCCTAACCCTGTTAGTTTGCTGCTGTTCCTACTATCTGACCGTTTGGACCCCCCTAACCCTGTTAGTTTGCTGCTGTTCCTACTATCTGACCGTTTGGACCCCCCTAACCCTGTTAGTTTGCTGCTGTTCCTACTATCTGACCGTTTGGACCCCCTAACCCTGTTAGTTTGCTGCTGTTCCTACTATCTGACCGTTTGGACCCCCCCAACCCTGTTAGTTTGCTGCTGTTCCTACTATCTGACCGTTTGGACCCCCCCCCTAACCCTGTTAGTTTGCTGCTGTTCCTACTATCTGACCGTTTGGACCCCCCCAACCCTGTTAGTTTGCTGCTGTTCCTACTATCTGACCGTTTGGACCCCCCTAACCCTGTTAGTTTGCTGCTGTTCCTACTATCTGACCGTTTGGACCCCCTAACCCTGTTAGTTTGCTGCTGTTCCTACTATCTGACCGTTTGGACCCCCCTAACCCTGTTAGTTTGCTGCTACTATCTGTTCCTACTATCTGACCCCCCCTAACCCTGTTAGTTTGCTGCTGTTCCTACTATCTGACCGTTTGGACCCCCCTAACCCTGTTAGTTTGCTGCTGTTCCTACTATCTGACCGTTTGGACCCCCCTAACCCTGTTAGTTTGCTGCTGTTCCTACTATCTGACCGTTTGGACCCCCTTAACCCTGTTAGTTTGCTGCTGTTCCTACTATCTGACCGTTTGGACCCCCCTAACCCTGTTAGTTTGCTGCTGTTCCTACTATCTGACCGTTTGGACCCCCCTAACCCTGTTAGTTTGCTGCTGTTCCTACTATCCCCCCTAACCCTGTTAGTTTGCTGCTGTTCCTACTATCTGACCCCTAACCCTGTTAGTTTGCTGCTGTTCCTACTATCTGACCCCTCTCGCCCCCCAACCCTGTTGGTTTGCTGCTGTTCCTACTATCTGACCCCCCCCCCTAACCCTGTTAGTTTGCTGCTGTTCCTACTATCTGACCCCCCTAACCCTGTTAGTTGCTGCTGTTCCTACTATCTGACCGTTTGGACCCCCCTAACCCTGTTAGTTTGCTGCTGTTCCTACTATCTGACCGCTTGGACCCCCCCCTAACCCTGTTAGTTTGCTGCTGTTCCTACTATCTGACCGTTTGACCCCCCCCCCCCTAACCCTGTTAGTTTGCTGCTGTTCCTACTATCTGACCCCCTAACCCTGTTAGTTTGCTGCTGTTCCTACTATCTCTTTGACCCCCCCTAACCCTGTTAGTTTGCTGCTGTTCCTACTATCTGACCCCCCTAACCCTGTTAGTTTGCTGCTGTTCCTACTATCTGACGTTTGGACCCCCTCCCCTAACCCTGTTAGTTTGCTGCTGTTCCTACTATCTGACCGTTTGGTTTGCTGCTGTTCCTACCCCCCCCCCCCTAACCCTGTTAGTTTGCTGCTGTTCCTACTATCTGACCGTTTGGACCCCCCTAACCCTGTTAGTTTGCTGCTGTTCCTACTATCTGACCGTTTGGACTAACCCTGTTAGTTTGCTGCTGTTCCTACTATCTGACGTTTGGACCCCCTAACCCTGTTAGTTTGCTGCTGTTCCTACTATCTGACCGTTTGGACCCCCCTAACCCTGTTAGTTTGCTGCTGTTCCTACTATCTGACCGTTTGACCCCCCTAACCCTGTTAGTTTGCTGCTGTTCCTACTATCTGACCGTTTGGACCACCCCCCTAACCCTGTTAGTTTGCTGCTGTTCCTACTATCTGACCGTTTGGACCCCCCCCTAACCCTGTTAGTTTGCTGCTGTTCCTACTATCTGACCGCTTGGACCCCCCTAACCCTGTTAGTTTGCTGCTGTTCCTACTATCTGACCGTTTGGACCCCCCTAACCCTGTTAGTTTGCTGCTGTTCCTACTATCTGACCGTTTGGACCCCCTAACCCTGTTAGTTGCTGCTGTTCCTACTATCTGACCCCCTAACCCTGTTAGTTTGCTGCTGTTCCTACTATCTGACCGTTTGGACCCCCTAACCCTGTTAGTTTGCTGCTGTTCCTACTATCTGACCCCCCCCAACCCTGTTAGTTTGCTGCTGTTCCTACTATCTGGACCCCCTAACCCTGTTAGTTTGCTGCTGTTCCTACTATCTGACCCCCAACCCTGTTAGTTTGCTGCTGTTCCTACTATCTGACCCCTAACCCTGTTAGTTTGCTGCTGTTCCTACTATCTGACCCCCAACCCTGTTAGTTTGCTGCTGTTCCTACTATCTGACCCCCAACCCTGTTAGTTTGCTGCTGTTCCTACTATCTGACCGTTTGGACCCCCCCCCTAACCCTGTTAGTTTGCTGCTGTTCCTACTATCTGACCGTTTGGACCCCCCCTAACCCTGTTAGTTTGCTGCTGTTCCTACTATCTGACCGCCCCCCCCTAACCCTGTTAGTTTGCTGCTGTTCCTACTATCTGACCGTTTGACCCCCCAACCCTGTTAGTTTGCTGCTGTTCCTACTATCTGACCCCCCCTAACCCTGTTAGTTTGCTGCTGTTCCTACTATCTGACCGTTTGGACCCCCTAACCCTGTTAGTTTGCTGCTGTTCCTACTATCTGACCGTTTGGACCCCCTAACCCTGTTAGTTTGCTGCTGTTCCTACTATCTGACCGTTTGGACCCCCCCTAACCCTGTTAGTTTGCTGCTGTTCTGCTACTATCTGACCGTTTGGACCCCCCCCAACCCTGTTAGTTTGCTGCTGTTCCTACTATCTGACCGTTTGGACCCCTAACCCTGTTAGTTTGCTGCTGTTCCTACTAACCCTGTTAGTTTGCTGCTGTTCCTACTATCTGACCGTTTGGACCCCCTAACCCTGTTAGTTGCTGCTGTTCCTACTATCTGACCTGACCCCCCCAACCCTGTTAGTTTGCTGCTGTTCCTACTATCTGACCGTTTGGACCCCCCTAACCCTGTTAGTTTGCTGCTGTTCCTACTATCTGACCGTTTGGACCCCCCCCCCTAACCCTGTTAGTTTGCTGCTGTTCCTACTATCTGACCGTTTGAACCCCCCCTAACCCTGTTAGTTTGCTGCTGTTCCTACTATCTGACCGCCCCCCCCTAACCCTGTTAGTTTGCTGCTGTTCCTACTATCTGACCGTTTGGACCCCCCCCTAACCCTGTTAGTTTGCTGCTGTTCCTACTATCTGACCGTTTGGACCCCCTCCCCTGCTGTTCCTAACCCTGTTAGTTTGCTGCTGTTCCTACTATCTGACCGCCCCCCCCCCTAACCCTGTTAGTTTGCTGCTGTTCCTACTATCTGACCTTGGACCCCCTAACCCTGTTAGTTTGCTGCTGTTCCTACTATCTGACCGTTTGGACCCCCCCCTAACCCTGTTAGTTTGCTGCTGTTCCTACTATCTGACCCCCCCCTAACCCTGTTAGTTTGCTGCTGTTCCTACTATCTGACCCCCCTAACCCTGTTAGTTTGCTGCTGTTCCTACTATCTGACCCCCCCTTGTTAGTTTGCTGCTGTTCCTACTATCTGACCCCCCCCAACCCTGTTAGTTTGCTGCTGTTCCTACTATCTGACCGCCCCCCCAACCCTGTTAGTTTGCTGCTGTTCCTACTATCTGACCCCCCCTAACCCTGTTAGTTTGCTGCTGTTCCTACTATCTGAACCCCCCTAACCCTGTTAGTTTGCTGCTGTTCCTACTATCGACCGTTTTTGAACCCCCCTAACCCTGTTAGTTTGCTGCTGTTCCTACTATCTGACCGTTTGGACCCCCCTAACCCTGTTAGTTTGCTGCTGTTCCTACTATCTGACCGCTTGACCCCCTAACCCTGTTAGTTTGCTGCTGTTCCTACTATCTGACCGCTTGGACCCCCCCCAAACCCTGTTAGTTTGCTGCTGTTCCCCCCTAACCCTGTCTGACCGTTTGACCCCCCCACCCTGTTAGTTTGCTGCTGTTCCTACTATCTGACCGTTTGGACCCCCCCTAACCCTGTTAGTTTGCTGCTGTTCCTACTATCTGACCGTTTGGACCCCCCCCCAACCCTGTTAGTTTGCTGCTGTTCCTACTATCTGACCGTTTGACCCCCCCCCCCCTACTAACCCTGTTAGTTTGCTGCTGTTCCTACTATCTGACCGTTTGACCCCCTAACCCTGTTAGTTTGCTGCTGTTCCTACTATCTGACCGTTTGGACCCCCCCTAACCCTGTTAGTTTGCTGCTGTTCCTACTATCTGACCGTTTGGACCCCCCCTAACCCTGTTAGTTTGCTGCTGTTCCTACTATCTGACCCCCCCCCCAACCCTGTTAGTTTGCTGCTGTTCCTACTATCTGACCGTTGGACCCCCCTAACCCTGTTAGTTTGCTGCTGTTCCTACTTCTGCTGCTGTTCTGCTACTATCTGACCGTTTGGACCCCTAACCCTGTTAGTTTGCTGCTGTTCC